>NW_011889005.1:661096-668331 GCF_000151845.1 Pteropus vampyrus
AGCCACGGCGTTAGGGATGAACGCTAGGCATGGGACCACCAGCATGCTGTCCCCTTGCTACGGCTGATTGGGCTACAACTGCTGCTGAATTCTCGATGTGTCAGAATGAAAGACCAGTGTTGATGCCATGATATGGCAATGTTACTAGCGGTGACCAAGGAGCCACGTGGTAGCAAGCTGACTAGGTAGGTCTTAGAGACCGTTGCGCAGAGTTTTCCTCTTGTACCGAGTGAGGTCGAAAGCCTTGGGAACGCGTGAGCAGAGGAGTGTAATAGTCTTGCATCTGTTTTACAAGGACGACTTATTGATTTGTTGAACGTCGGTTATAGGGACTACGTCTGAATAAAGGAAAACAGGAAACGGGCTATTGAAACAATTTTGGTAGATATTTGAACTAGGATTGCAGTCATAGACATAATAAGAAATAATCATATTCTGAATTTTTATTCTTAATGGTAAAGAGGGTTTGTTGATGGGTTAGGTCTGAGGTTAGAGAGGAAGAGATAAATTGAGGAGGATGACCCGATATTTTTGGGTTTGGGATCATAAAAGAATGAAATTTCCATCAACTCAGACAGAGATCTAAGGAAGAGACAGCTTCAGGGGATAAATGTAGGCATTTGGTTTGGAGTGTGTTAAATGTGAGACGCCTGCTAGACAGTATTGGGGGTGGTGAGTGGTTGGTTGGATGCATAGTCTGGAGTTCAGGCCAAGGTCTAAGCTGAGGATAGACTCTTGGAGGACATCAGCATATGCAAGGTATTGAAATCCACGATACTGGATGATATTATCGGGAGTGATAATACAATATGTTCTTACAATGCACAAGGAAGAGGCCCAACGCTGAGACTCATGGTACTCCGATATTTTAAGGTTATGAAATGAGAGGAAAATGAAAAAAGGAAAGTTAAAAAGAGCGTCCAGAGCCGTCGAAGGTAAGCCGCGCCAAGTGACGTTGGCGGAGCCGGATGCGGCCCTCTGAAGAAGAAATATCGGCTCTATTAGATGTTGCCGAGTAGTGTGGAGACCGAACCATTAACCCCTGGGTTTAGCAAAATGATATTTTTGGTTATATTGATGAGAGAAGGTTGGTAGAGCGAAGGCAAAGCCTGATCAGAGTGGGTTTAAAAAAAAGAAAGAGTGAGAAGATGAAGTTTTGATAGGAAAAGAAGTAGAGACGGGCTGTGGGTTGAAGGTTAATGTGAAGGAGAGAGCTTTCACTTTAAGATAAGGGAGATTGCAGCATGTTTTTGGTGATAGAAATGATTTATTAAAAATAGAAAAAACAGTAATGAGAGATGAAAGATAATTCCTTGAACGATGCCCTTGAGTGAGGGAGATAATGCCAAACTCGTCCGTTTCCTGTTTTTTTAATGTATAAAAATCAGAGAACGGTGCCTCCATGGTGAAGAAATTTCCTAACGTTGACTACAGCAATGGCTCCCATCCCACAAACTTTTCTGTAACGTGGTCTCATAACAGCCCATCACTGTGGGATCTGCGTCTGCTTCGGGCAGTGCTACGAAGCCGAAGCGACCCTGGGCGAGTCAGAGGCGCAGCCCGTAACCAGGCTGGCAGCGTCCATGTCCTGCCTCTCGGAACACTTGTCCTTGGGAAGCTCCAGCTCAGAACGTGGACTCCACGTTGTGAGAAGGTCAAGCACATCTAAGTGCACCATTCAACAGGCCCTGCTTAGCTGCCGCCTGGCAGTGCGTGAGTGAATCGTGTCACAGGGCCAGCCACCCTCTCAACACCATGAAAGACACCAAGTGAACGCAATTCGCCCGACCCCAGGGAGCACACAGAAGCACGAGGAAGACAAAAGTGAGCTACGACTTTGAGCCAGTAGGTTTCATTGCTTCGTTATGCAGTCATCGGTGACCAGAACAGACACTGTCACCAGAAGCGAAGAGGGACGTTGCTCCAGCAAACGGGAGACAGGTGACCCCGAAGCTGGGACCGTGCTGAAGGTCCTTGAAGAGACCGTGAGTGGCATCCGGAAGGACAGCGAGCAATTCCTTCCAGGAGGCTGGAGAGCCGAGGAAGAAAAACCGTCGCTGGGAGTAACGTGGAAAGTGCGATGGACGAAGACTAATAAAACGTGTTTGGCTAAAAACAGGTATTGGTTATAATGGCGGAAGCACTAGATTCTTTCCTTTCACCACCTGTGATGGTGCACGAACAGAAAGAGGTCAACCAGTGAACCGTTCCGCTTTCCAGAAGAATTTAGAAGAAAAAGCAAAAACCCAGGACATCTTAGATTCAGACATAAAGCTGTTTCTTGTAACCAGCCTTTCCTGGCAGCAAAGGTCTACCAAAAACAACAAAATGTCTGCAGGGCACAGGGAATCTCAAGATTTCAGAAAAATACATATTGAAATTTTTTGTAGTCCCTCTCACCCATACAGAAAAGACTTCTGGCCAAGTTAGGGGTATTTTTCCATCCAAGCCAGAGAGAGGACTAGCTCAAAGATTTGTTTGTGTAACTTTTTTTCTAAGAGATTAAACCTCAATAAATTTCATTTTAAACCCATAATGTTTATAAACTAGTTAGTTGTTACTATTATTATTATTAATAGTAGTATTATTATTGCGGTTGTTGTTGTTATTAAATCATCAGAAACACTGTGTACTTGGACAAAGGTGAAGAGAAAAAGGATCTTCTCAGAAATGGACCTCAGACTCCACGTGGCCAGGGAGCGGGCTGAGGAAGTGACTCACGCTTTTAAAGAGCAACTCCGCATGGGAAGTGGGTGGGTGACTCAGACGGGAGCCAAGAGCCACCAAGAACAACCTGGGCAGGGCTGGTCTCAGTCAGAATGCTGGTGGCAAGTGCCCGACTGGAGTGCAGGGCCCGTGGTCACGACGCGCCTCCTGATTTCCATCCTGGCAGTGGGGACGTGGGTCGAAGCGACGTCCTCGTGCCTGCTATGCAGCATGCTTGATGCGCGTCGAGTGGGTCATGTTCACCTTTGCTTCAGAGTTCCTCATCTGGAGAGAAACGACACTCGAGATGCTGATTGAAAGAATCTCCCCAGAGGGACGCCGCGTCTGGACTTGACTGAGCTCGTGAGACCCTGGACTTCCGTGCTGCGACAGGCGACCTGAGATCCTGGACTCCTTGGGGGAGGGGTGAGCAGTTTGCAAGTGAAGGTACACGAGTTGTAGAAGATCACATTTTCTAATCATGGCCCCAGCGATGTCGTCCACCCACATGCGCCTCTGCTGTGTGGCCTGGCCAGTGTCCTGTCAGGAGGTGAAGTTTATTTCTTCACTCTGCTGAATCTGGGTCAGCTCCGTGAGTGCTTTGGCTAATGGAATTCGGTGGAAATGATATTTTGCCAGTTTTACTCATCTCCCTTCATTGGCCCAGGAGCCTCTACTTTCTGCCTCACGGAATGCTCGCTCTTGAGACACAGTGTCTCCGAACCCACACGTCACACGGTAAGGAGCCCAAGCCACATCGAGAGGCCACGCGCAGACACTCTCGTGGGTCCACCTGAGCTCTGCAATAACCAATATCAACCACCATCTCGGACATTAGCCTGGTTTAAGCCTCTAGCTACTATCTAGCTGTGACCACAGGACAGAGTCCAAGTGCGAATCACCAGCTGAGCCCAGTCAACTTCTGAAATTGTGAGAGACAAACATAAATTGTTGTTTAAGCCAGTAAGTTTTGGGGCAGTTGTCACACAGCAGTCAATAACTCAACAGTCTCCTCATTCCGTCACAGTGATGGATAGTCAGCTAGTCAACGCAAAACGCCTAGCACAATGCTTGACACAAAGCAGGCCGTTAATAAACGTTCTTTCTTTCCTTTTCGGTCAGAGAAGGTTGAAATAAAACTGAGTATGATATTGGAAGAACGGGAAATTACTCACACTTCTCTCCGTATCCAGCTGCTCCTCTTGAGCAAGGAAAAAGTCTCCCCCTCTAACGATAAAACCAAAAATTCAAATACGATTCTCCAGCTTCCCTACGACACGTGATGCCACGCGAATCTGTGATTCAGCGGTGGGGTCACTGTGGCCCACGATACGGTCCTTAAGGAGGTTTTCGGTTCGCATGCTCTCGGAGACACTTCCAGGACACATGGCAGATGTCCTCTTCAGGGACAAAAGAAATGCTGACGCAAAAAGAAATGTGCTTTGTCACGCAAAGGAAGTTTTGGTCCTGGGATATATTGAAACACACGTAGAAGTTTGCGAGTTTTCACTTTCTCATTATAGAGTTTATGGATAGACAGCAAAGGCACACTTGACCCTGTGCGACAGGTCACCATGAATTCCTAGTGAGGCCTTCTGTCTCCATGTAGGTGGTCCCATCCGCTCTTTGGTGCAGCAGCATATTAGGGTCACGACACCCATCCCTCATCAGTTTACCATCCATAAAATCAGCAGGATAGCGGAATTCAAATTCTGAAAAATATTTCAAAGATCAGATTCCTTTAATTTTGTAGTGCTTTCTTGGTAAGGGTCAGAAAAAGGTATCCTCCTCGTTTGTACTTCCGTACGAAGGACTCCCAGCAGGCTCCCAACCAAAATCTGGGTTTCCACTTTCCCTGAAATGACATCTGAAGTTACTTCACCGTTAGACCCGAGTGAAAAGGAGCTTCCTGTTTAGTGCCCTTGGAGATTAAACACAGGGATGGAGTGTTTGCACACGCTCCACCACACCGAGCCACCAGGGGGCAGCAGAGGGCCATGGCCCCGAGCACCGCTGCCTGTCAGAGCCAGTCCCTAAGTCAGAGCCAGTCCCCAATTCCCTGCCTGGCGTCTGAGCCCCTCTGGAAGTCTGGACTTCCCGTTTCCATCTCCACTTCTACTTGTTCATTCTTGTTCTTTCGCTCATTCGTTCATTCGTTCATTCGTTGATGTATCCCTTTCCCTGTGCACGTGCCCTGTATGTTCTGGCCGCATTTTCAGGCACTGAGTCTACAAAACGCATTTGCCTGCATCCTTTCCCCTGAGTCCCCGCCTGTCTGTCTGGGGCAGTGGCTTAGTGGAAAGGGTCCACGGCACAGGGCCAAGCCCGCCTGCGGTAGGCCTCGCCTTGCTGAGCTGTTGACCTGGCTACATGACCTTCAGCAAATGACCTCCTTGACCCTTGAAGCCCCGGGACACAGCCTGGTGCCTCTCCCCACCTGCGGTCCCACCTGTGTTTTCTGTGATCAGAAGTGGTGACAATGCTCCCTATCGAGTTTCTAACAATTTCGTGGGGTAAGGGTGTTGGAGTGATTACCACACCCCTTAACACATAGTAGGAGCGCAATTCGCACCATAATCAGCAGGCTTTTACTAAGGACCTACTTCGCGCCTGACACAGGCCTTGGTAATGCAGTGATGACCGAGGCAGACAGAGGACCTGCCCTGATGGCAGTCAGGTTCTAGAGCAAACACGGGACAGTGAACGCGTGTGTCATCTGTCAGATGGTGACGTGCTATGAGGCCGAGCCGGGCAGAAGGGTGAACAGCCACTCCTGTCATTGTTATTGCTGTAATTATAACCTTCGAAAGTTATCTGCGTAATCGATAGTAATTACACAGGGAGGGCAGCAGATGCGGACTTTCATGTTAACCCTAAAATCAGAGTAGAGGCAGCATTCTCCCCAAACCAGAGGGGAATATGCAGGTGGGCAGGGGATAAAGACAAGAGAATTTGAAGTTGACCTAGAAACAACGAGTCAGACTTAACTATGCAGGAAATAAAGTGGGCTTGGGGGTGTGGCATCCACATGGAGTAAACAGCAGGGAGCATGGCAGGGAAGCCTGGGGACCCCATGTGTCCTTAGGGCTGTGAGCTGTAATCGGCTAAGGGGTGGGCGGAGGCTGCTCTGAGAGAAGCAGCAATCGGCCTCGCAATCACTGGGCTCTTGGTGGCCACAGGCAGCCTGCCGCATGCTTTACATGTGTGAACTCATTGAAGGCTCATCCTGGCTTTACGAGATCAGGTCGGCGTTGATGGTACCTATCCCTAGGATGATTTGACTCACGAATTTTTGAATTTATGATGTTGTGAACGTGATGCGCATAATGAATTACATGGGATATTCAGCTCTTCAGTATCAAATGGGCTTTGTGTTGGATGGTTTTGCCCAGCCGCAGGCTAAGGGGTGTGTTCTGAGCATGTGTAAGGTGGGCTGGGCTAAGCTATGATATTCGGTAGGTTAGGTGGATTAAATGCATTTTCAGGTTACGATATTTTCAACTTATGATGGGTTTATCGGATCGTAACCCTATCGTAAGATGAGGAGCACGCATTTTCAGGCAGGTTTGACCTTTAGCCAATATATCACAGACGTAAAAGTTAGCATCCATGCACAATGTCTCCTTAATAAGAAAACGCATCTGTGAGCTTGGGGATGTCCCCCGTGTGTGCCCCATCCATCCAAAGCAATCACAGTGCCCAGCCGGTGGTCCCCCAAGTAGCCCAACTGACAGTCCTAGGTGTTACGGGAGGGACCAGTTACACACCTGTGTTGATGGCCTTCGGTCAGGCCCTGGCCCCAGGAGCTCCCATGCAGGCCTGCTTGGTGCCACTGCAGACTCCTCTGCGATGTCCCTCCCACTTTGTCTGCACCTGATCTTCAGAGCAGCCTCTGACACCTGGACTGCAAAGAGCATTTTAAGCAGAGCAGGGTCGGTCTCCTTGTGCAGGGCGCAGGGACCGTGTGTGTCTGGGAGTGACAAGTAGACAGCTGGGGGAGGAGAGCTTCCTGCAGGCAGCATGGGAAACAGGAGGTCGCTGGGAGAAGTTGTATAGATTTCTGATCCACTCGTTCACGTGTTCATCCGCGTGCTCATCTACTCAGTGTTATTTGTCATGGGCCACAGGGATCCTGAGACAAAGGGACAGGTTTTCTGTCTTAGAGAGTCGACCACAGGAAACTGACAGGTAAACAGACAATGGCGATGTCTGCTTGGAAACATTTTTGCAAAGCTGGACGTTTCTGTTAGGTTTACGAAAGCTTTTGTTAACATCATCGTGCCTCAGTTTGCTTCACTGCAAAATGGGGAGAAGCAGCAGCGGATATCTCGTGGGTCTATAACGAGATGAATCAAAGGAAGCATTGGGCAGACTCCGTGACCGAACAAGTGCGCCAGGAATCTGAGCTACGGTAGCTTCGTTATTAATACTATCTGTTCACAAACCCATTATAAAGCGAAAGGATGGAGTCATAGAAGAAATTAAATACAGTGACCTCATAATCATTCTCTTTAAGGATGGAGGGCAAT
>NW_011889005.1:672361-674168 GCF_000151845.1 Pteropus vampyrus
CGAGGCTCGAGGCAGCAGAATGGCAGCCGAGGGTGATAAATCAGGATGGAACTGCTTTGAAGGTCAGTCCGCCTCCCTGGGGAGAGAGGCACATACTTTCTCACCTGCGCCAGGCCGGAGGGCAGAAAGCGAGCCACTTAACCGTAGGGCCGCTGCCTTCCGGAGGCAGTTGAATTACCGGTTTCGGCAAAGCATTAGGGTCAAAGCCAGGCCCTAAGGGAGAAGGATGAGGACTCCTAACACTAGGGGTTAGGACATTTGGATCTATCAGCACACGAAACACATGCGAACCCATAGATTTCTGTGAACTCTGCATCCTAAAGACCCAGCGCCCCGCTCTCTGTCACGTTCTTCTCCTTGCATGAGACGATGCAGACGCTCCGACTGCAGACGCTCCTGGCTCTCAGGACATGCGCTGCGTCCGTCCCTCCTGGGGACCAGACTGAGGCAGCGGTGGAGCTGCAGTGCCAGCCGTCCGGGACAGTCCCGCCGATGAGCGGGGCAGAGACTAAGCCCCGGAGTGGCTGCAGGAAAGAGCCGGGGTGTCCTGGGGGGCCTGGGAGAGCACCTCTGGGACTAGGCCCTGGGGGCCGGATAGGGCTGGATAAGGCAGAATTCGGGGACATGATCCATGGCACAGAGTCCTCTCGGACTGCAAGGGACCCAGGAGGGGGTGGAAAGGATGACGAGGAGGGCCGGGTTGAACTCCCAGCATGGTACCAAGCCTCGAGGGCACCAGCCAGCCACTTGGCAGTAAGCGGATTACGTTGAAAAACGCTTCGCTTTGCAGAGGTGTGCTGGCTGCGGTCTCTGGGGGGCAGGGGCCGAGCCAGAGCTGGGAGGACAACAGGTGGCAGTGGAGAGAGGGGGCTTGGCGTGCGGGCTTGACACCTGCAGAGGCCTGAAGGGAGCCTGAGATCTGCCCACAGAAAGACCTCAGCAGATCCCGCCAGGAGCTCCAAGCTCCGGAGAGACGGGATCACCCTTCAGAGCTGTCCCAGGTGGAGAAAAGTGAGCTGGGGCCTATTGGCCGTAGTGGTCAGTCCTTGGGTGCAAGCCGACGCGGGAGAGGGCTTGACCTACAGGAGGCGGTGCCCAGGGAGGAGGTGGGCGCTGAGCTGGTAGCGTGGGCACCAGCAGTGTATTTGTTTAGAAGGGCGCTATGCAGTTAGACTGGGTTTGACTAAAGGCTCTGCAATATGCTCTTTGCGACCTTGACCTTGTCTGGCCTGCCTTTGTCTTAATCACCTATCTGTAGCATTTGTTCACCGAATTTATCTATTTAATTAATTTTGTCTCTTTGAGAAGTTCTGAAGCGAGCGAGGATGTTAACATCTGTTCATTCGACATGATGGATACAAGGATGTCTGCTAGGTTACTGCATCTTTACTCTTTTGTATGTTTAACCTTCTTTCAAAGTTAAAAACGCTGACAAAACAATGTCAGTGGCGGCTCCATGACCGCGTCGCCCGGGACCGAAGCAGGTTTGGGCTTCGGGAGCCGGGGCCAGGCAGGGAGGCGCCATAGGAGGCCCGTGCGGAAGTGGGGGCTGCTGCTCGCGGAAGTGGGGGCCGCTGCTCCCGGAAGAGGGCCAGGCCCGACACCACGCGCACCGCTCCGTGCCAGGCACCGTGCCAGGTCCTTTTCACTCGAACGAGTTTAGCGGGATCGCAGTGACCGCGAGGAGGGGCCTGGCCGAACCCCGGGCCGCGGCTGGGCAGCGAGCCAGGGGTCCTCAAGTAGCCAGATCTCTGACCCTTCGGGGACACTTTGTAAAGTCTAGGGACATTTCCGGTTGTCACCCCAG
>NW_011889005.1:677008-686067 GCF_000151845.1 Pteropus vampyrus
GACACCTGCAGAGGCCTGAAGGGAGCCTGAGATCTGCCCACAGAAAGACCTCAGCAGATCCCGCCAGGAGCTCCAAGCTCCGGAGAGACGGGATCACCCTTCAGAGCTGTCCCAGGTGGAGAAAAGTGAGCTGGGGCCTATTGGCCGTAGTGGTCAGTCCTTGGGTGCAAGCTGACGCGGGAGAGGGCTTGACCTACAGGAGGCGGCGCCCAGGGAGGAGGTGGGCGCTGAGCTGGTAGCGTGGGCACCAGCAGTGTATTTGTTTAGAAGGGCGCTATGCAGTTAGACTGGGTTTGACTAAAGGCTCTGCAATATGCTCTTTGCGACCTTGACCTTGTCTGGCCTGCCTTTGTCTTAATCACCTCCACCATAAAGTGGAGATAATAATAGTGCTTAGAAGAGGGTGGTTAGGAGACAATTCCTTTAAGTTGTTTTTCGCAGGAAAAAAATTACTTAGCAAATTGCGTAACCCCTACAAAGTCCTTAATGAAAACCGGCTATGATCAGAAAAAGTAACATGATCTAAGGTACATGGAGCGCTTACTGTAGGTCAGGCAGCGTGCATCTCATTGAATTCTCGGAACAGCCTTATTTGACAGATAATTTCTCCCAAGAATTTTAAGCTGCATAGATGAGATTAAAGCCCAGACAGTCTAAAACCAGTTGCATCTTTGGTACCATAATACCTCATTTGTAGGCCGTGTGTGACAGACACCTCCTACGGCTCAAACTGGGGTAGGATTTTCCTATTGTCCTGGTGTTTCCATAGCCCCTTGGGCTGCCTGAATCACAAGCCTTTTCACTCTTGAATTTTGTTAGATTTTTACCTGATTGTCTCTTTGAGGACAGGGGCTGTGTGCCCTTTACTGTCAAATGCCCCGTTCTGGGTCCAGAACCTGGAACCGAGCAAACGTTCTGCAATATTTGTCGACTTACAATCAAGTCAGTGGAATTACATTTTATCACCCAAATGTAAATCTAATTCTTGTTTCGTGTGCACTCGAGGATTCTCTTTGGGGAGCCACTTTGAGCCGTCTTCTGAGTGAGAGTGACTCTCAGGGCAGCACCCTCCACCGCCCCGCCCCCAATGTTAGTCGTTAAGATTTTCTCACACAGACACTACACGGCTGAGATCGCTGTCCAGCCCCTCCTCCAACCAGCACCCATCTCAGAAGCTTGTCTTTTGAACTCAGGAGACAGACTTTCTCCAATGCACCATCCAGAAGGGTTGCCATAGCAACCACCATCACTTCAAAGGTGCCAGAATGTTCCCCTCCTACCTATGACTGCCTCCCTCCCAGTGTGCCATTCAAGTGACACCAGGCAGTTGGAATGAGCCTCAGGTCACCGTACCAAATGTTTCACAGCTGGCAGGAGCAGGTGTACCTATTAAATAAATTACTCCAGTTACATAGATGCTGGTGCATAATCTTCTTGCAAGTCTGGAGAGAGGCCTGCTTTCATCAGCATCGTGGTCCACGAGGGTGCCTGAGCTGAATTTGGAAGGCTCATGGTCCAGGGTGGGGCTCCATAATGCTAAGCCATGCAGTGTGTGTGTGTATAATGTAAAATTGTATACACCGATATAAAATATTATACAACATTGTAAATTATATTGTTTTGTACAATAACCTTTTAAATTATATAACATATAGCTATATATGATATAATGTAAACCAGAAGCCATGCAACTATATATTATTTAATAATATTACACATTACATAATTAAATATACACTATAAATTATAATGTGTAATATGTAAAGGTATTATTTATTATTTCCTTTACTACTCGTTTAGCTTCTTACATTCTAGACCTGATTTGATGGTACTTAATACTATTTGATGCTTAAATACAAAGCGTAACAATGTGAAATATAATATCACTTTCTTGTATTCAAAGAAACTGAGATTATAAGGTAACATTTCCTCTCATAATCTGTTGGATTTGGAGGGATGATGTGTTAAATACCTATTTATAGTAGATTTACCCTTTTATCCTCAAATCCCACATCTGGTAATATACTGTCCTTCACTCTATTTATGACGTCAAAAGCTGAAGACCCCCGAGCTGAGTGGTTTAACTCACAGCGGGTTATTAGTGCGTCTGCATCTGAGAATTGCTTGGCAGCTCACCTGGCCTTGGCTGGTCTCACTCACGTGTCTGTGCTTTTCGTGGGTTGCATATGCACCTTTGGGATCACTGGCCTGATGGGATCCTATGTTAGGACCTCAGTTGGCATCTGATCTGATCTAGAATGGTCTCAGCTATAACCCTGACCTGGCACAGTCTTCCAGCCAGCCACCTAGGCTTGTCCTCAGAGCAGTGGCTGGGGTCTGAAACAAATGAAAAATATGTGAGCAAGCTCTTTCTGAAGCCTCAGCTTTCTTCACTTACCTTCAGGTCACGTGGCCAAGTCCGGAGTCATGTGAGAGGCATATCTAGGCCATGAACACGCAGAGGGTTTAGGTCTATTTATGCCATCGAGCTGCCAGCCGTCTGGTGGCTTCTATCATAATTGCATCAAGGTTGGAAGACTTGGTATGATGCCAGTTACTTCGAAGTCATTGAATCTAGCTTTATTATCCCGAATAGGGTGAGATTTAATTTTTTTTAATTTTGTTAATTATTAACAAAACTGATCTCAAACGGTTGGGACAGGGTTCCATGTGTCCATTAAATTTGACTTCTTTTGTCTGTGACTCAAATCTTATCTATCTTCATCAAATTTTGTGTGTTTGACATAGTAAATTGTTAAGAAACATGTCACAATTTTCCATTATAATGGGGATTTCTTTATTTTGTCCATTTCTATTCTTGTAATTTTGAGGCTATTTTATGAGGGTCATATAGGTTTGGAATTGTTTTTAACCATCCGTATTCATAATTTTTTTTTTTTTTGGTCTTAAAGTATGTTTTAAATGACATTTAAAAACTAAGCCAGCCTGATTTTGATTATTCGTGTGTCATATTTTACATTCAATGTTTCTGGGTTGTATGTCTTGTAAGTAAAAGATAGCTGTGGTTATTTTTAAATACATATGGAAATATTATAATTAAAGTGTTCAGTCTATATTATTTAGAGTACCTTGACTTATTTTTGCAATTTTTATTTTACTTATAATTTTTCTACTTTTTAAAATTAAGCTTCATCTGCCCTTGTTCTGATGACTTTCGTTCTGTTTTCTCATTCATTTATTTGCCTTATTCTACTGGTTTTTAAGTTTTATGTTTTGTTCGTGCTTTTTCAAGCATTGCCGTTGGATTTTTACTGTGCAATTTAATTTGCTCTTTCTAACAATGGGATTTTATTATTCCCATCGTTATTTACACATGATAGTTGTTAAAAATGTCAGTTTTGACTCATTTTATCAACCACAAATTTAACAGCATTATCATTATTATTATTTTATTCAGACAATATTTGTTTATATTTACTCATTTTTACAAGAAATTTTGTTTAAAAGCTAAGATTTTGCTTCTCAGATTTTATGTTTTTTTTTCCTAAAATAAATAATTTAGTAACATTTTATTAAGGGTAAACTCTGTTTTAATTTGCTTGTTTGCTTGAACATGCCTTCATTTGTGAAATAACGTTTTACTGAACAGCTAATTCTAAGCCGATAGTTATTTTCTCTTAGTGCTTTTGAAGGTGGCGTTTCATGTTTTCTGGCTGTTTGTCTACCTGTCTCTCTCTTTTCTTTTTTCTTTCTTTTTTTTTTTTTTTTGGCTATTGAGAAGTTACTATTAGTCTAATTACCACCCCTTCATACATGATCTGTCTTTTCTCTCTGGCTGCTTGTAAGATGGACAGTTTTTTGGCGGTCCACTATTTCATGATGCTGTGTCCAGGACTGGACTTCTTTATATTTATCCTACTCGGTATGCCTTGTGTTTTTTGTATTCGTGGGTTCATGGTTTTCAAAGGTCTAAAAAATCCATCAGCATAACTCTAAAAGTTACATCTTTTCTCTATTTTCTGTTTCTAGGATAATGACTAGATGTAAGCCCTTATGAGTTGTTCATATTCTCTCCTTCATGTGTTTTAATCCTCTTTTCTGTTTTCCATCTCATCTCATCGTTAAGCGTTCTTGAGAATTTCTTCAGTTCCATGTTCTGTGCGTGGGTTCTGGTTCCCACTGTATGTGTTGCATCTGCTCCTTAGCCTTCCCCTGCTGTGTCCTCTGCTGCTCCTCATTCACTTCATACCTCATTACCCTCTGGCTGAACACGTGCAGGAGCGAAAGACTACATTTCAAAAATTCAACTAAAACTAGGGTCCTACATATGTGTGCATAAGATTTAAAAGGAGGAGGTGAGGCGGGACCCTGTTTATTGCACGATCATGGAAACGTGAGGGTAACTTGGGACATTTTATTGTCCTTCCTCCGTCTTCCTGAGTGGTGACAACCAGTGGTGATGGGGAGGACAAGCCCCCTTGAAGTGATACTGGGTTAGTCCGTGGTGAATTACTGTGTGCTTTCTCTCTTGGGCGTGGCCTTTTTTCAGAGCTGCAGAAGTGACTCTCGACACAGTGTCCCCCTTCCTTCTGCCACCCACATTTGTCCTTGAGTGGAATGATCTGCATAGTTGCTTTGGAAGTCAGCATAGGTGAAAGAGACCGATAGTAATTTCTTTTGAGAGAACAGTGCTTCAGATGGGGTGTCTTTTTTCTTTGTTTCAGGAAACCACTCGCAGCCCTCAGAGTTCCTGCAACTCAGCCGAGCAGAGCATACTTCAGAAAGGTAGGGTGACGTTTACTTCCTTATCACTTGATTCAGACGTTGGTTGAGTCGCGTGCTGCCCCAAATCCACTTTCCAAGTAAAGTGAATGATATTTATTTGAAAAGCATTCTCGACTTTTAAAGTTCATGCTGTGGCACTTATATGATGGTACGTGACGCTTTCTTGTCTAATTTTGTTTCCTTTTATTTTTCCGCTGAGTTGGAGGGGGCGTGGTTGGCGATGTGATCGTGCTGTGCTTATAATGTGCTTGTGAAAAGGTTGACAGGTGTCAAAATTGCCCTAGAGAGAAGCTTGTATCGTAAAGGGAACAATGCTAGGGAGAAAGAAATGAAGAGAATGATAGAAACCAAAGGGTAATAAGAAAGGTCTGCTGATACTTATGTGCGGTATGAACAGGAAATTCACCTATTTCTCAGAATGTCTTTGGGTGAAATTTGGGGGACAGACATGTGTAAGTAAAAAGTACACACGTCTCGTTACT
Organism: Pteropus vampyrus; assembly: GCF_000151845.1. Classification (NCBI taxonomy): domain Eukaryota; kingdom Metazoa; phylum Chordata; class Mammalia; order Chiroptera; family Pteropodidae; genus Pteropus; species Pteropus vampyrus. The sequence continues at coordinate 682,237 of NW_011889005.1, forward strand.
TGTTAAACTGCTAGACACAGAATATCCTCTACAATGCCAACGTGGGTAGAGCTGATGGATGGAACATATAACGTTACATCACTCTGGAAGTTCCGCATTCCCAGGTAAGAACCGATCATTTCCTAAGGACTCTGAATATAACTCTATAAATCAAGTAATTGATGCCGGCGGTGCAGAGGCTGTGGTCCTGGTTTCGAGGACGCTGGAGCCTCCTAGTGGTCAGCTGTGTTAAAGATGACATCGCAGTGCCGCTGTCTGATAGACAGATGGCTTCGATTAAAATAGAAACACTTATTAAGATAACAATGTATCTTTTTTTGTTGTGAATATTAATTCCAACTCAGATAGATAATATGTATAATTTAGAGAAAGAGTAAACAATGTAAATACTTGGACTCTTCTCTCCTAAAAAATTCGAAGTCGCCACTTAAGCAAACTCTGGTTTTCTCCAGGTTAATTCTACTCTGAATCTCTCAACTTGGAAGTAGAGTGTCCTAGCCCAACAAGCCATGTAAAATGGGGATTTGAAATTTTAAAGCTACTCTACTGGACTTCTTTTATGTGTTAAGGGCAAGTCTAGACCTAGGAAATAGAGCTATGTGTCTCTGGGATCAACTGGATACCTGGGTGCTTTTTCCTTTCAGTAAATGTGTTCCTTTTGGTGGAAATATTGCAAAATCATAACGTGGATTCTCAGAGCTTGGGTGCAGAAATACCTCTGTTTTCTTTTACAATTTTGCAAGCCTCTGCCCTAAACCCAGGCCCCTCCGCATCCCTTTCCATGTCTGATAGCCCATTAGATTTGTTCTATTTGTATAATTTTCATTTGTTAGAACAAGGTACAGCTGGTTCAGGGGAAAATGTTTTGAGAAAGTAGCTTGCCTATAAATCCATTTGCTTCACAATAATTAATTTGAACAAACTCCAAAAATATGCTTTAATAACTTCTCAGATCGCAATTAGGGCCAAATAAATGGCTTCCATTTATGGCAGAGCCAATCCGATTAGGTTTCTTGTTTGGTGTGCTCCAAGCATGCAAAATATCCACCCCGAGGGCCACTAAGCGAAATCCAAATCTTTAGATTTATTTACCCACATATGCATATTTATAAATTGCAACAGACTTTTCTAATTAATTTTGCATCATGCTAATGATTTTTCTTTGTAACAACTGATTATATCTGGAGGAATTGCAGCCAAATCAAAAGCCATTTGCAGTCACTGTTCGTTTGGAGAGAAATGAAAGGAAACAATAATAATAATAAAAAAAAAACTTTCAGGGACATGGATCCTGAGAGGTAATTACTAATTTCACCAAATGTCTGTTGAAGCAGTCTAATCAATAACCATCATTTAGTAAGCCACAGTACATCGGCCATTGAACAGCTATGTTTTCTTGCAACTGAAATGTTTTCTGCTGAAGAAAATGATTCTCTCAAGGTCTGTGTCAAGGATAGACATCAAAGAGTATAAAATAGCTCCAAATTTTTGAGAAAGGAAAAATACAAGGACAGATGATCAGGTATAGGTGTCGAGGACAGGACCCTGGATTAAGAGGGAGGAGGCCTGGGTCTTCGTATACTTCTTACCGGGAGTCATTCTGAATTGGCCAACTGGAGGTATTGATAAAAGTCTAAGAACGAGGAGGTGGGGCTTGCACGAAAGAATAGAATATACTGGATGGAAGAAGCGACGTCCCTCCTTTAGCGCAGATAGACGTGAGTCCTTAAAGAGCCGAGTCAGAGTAGGACAGGGTTAAACTGAAGTTCTGCTGAAGAGAAAGGAGCAGAGGTGTGAGTGGGGATGGGAGAGGCAGTTCAGAGCATCCCATTCGAATCTACTTCAAAAAAGTCATACTTTTATGTTAGAAAGGGCTTCGAGAAGCCCCCGGAAGGCCGGCCGTTTATCCTTTTAGTCAAATCCAGTTAAGGAGGTAAGTGGTACCCAAAGCATCTCTGATTGACAATCTGCGGGTGACTTCCCGTATCCATAGCTAAGACAATGCAAGGGTTGGGAGCGCAGAGGGCGTTGAATCCTTGGACCACGCCTTCTCACAGTGGATGGAGAGCATTCCATCAGTGACACTTTTGTTGTTCTGGTCTCCAAAAAAGACAAGGGAATAATCTCCAAATAGAAAAGCATCCTGGCTGGTCAGTGAGAACAAAAGACTTCAGGGTCTAAGTTGTATTTTCAAAAGTTTTCCTAGGCAAATGCCAGCTCCTGAGAAAGGCGTGCTGAGCAGAGAGCGGTGCATAGCGGAATGTGACTGAGCATTTAGATTCGGTAAATCAGGCCGGAGGATGGATGGCAGTGGGATGTCTGCCCAAGCCACGTGCTTATCAGGACCCAGTCTGATCGGAGGGCTTTGCACTGAGGCGAGAGCGGAAACAGGGAACAGAAAAAGAAACAAACTTTAAGTTGGATTTAGGGAGTGCGTGCGTTCATTTTTCTTGGGTGCACGCTTCAGTTTGTTCAAGACATAAAACGAGTTGATTGCATAGCTCAGGGCGATGCCTCGGCTTTAGCAAGGGCAGGGCGGTGGCTGTGGCTTAGGCGTGGACTGAGGTAAAGGACATTATGCCATACAGATTTCCAGTCTTTTCTCTTGGATCAGCATGTCCACTGCCACTGTTTTGCAACCAGCATGGCAGAAGGTAGCTGCCAGTCATTCGTCAACTGCCAATGTCCACTCAGCGACGCATCAGCCTGGCTGATGGCTTTCAGTCTCGATTTCTGAATGGGTTGGATTCGGAGCCCATTCCTGGATTATCAGCTGCGGGGGAGGGGAAGAGGCAGCGAACCAGTATGTTGTTGTTATTGATCCCCTGCCCAACTTTCACTCTAACCACGTGACTGGTGGCCTGCTGGAGAGTCAGCCCTGGCGGAGGAGGTCGTGCTGGGGTGGGGCAGGCCAGCTAGACGACTGGTTTTGACAGGGCCTGACTTAATAACAGGAAGAGGCGCTTACTAACCAGGGGAATAGGCAAGAAGACACAGGGCATCACCAACACGATTCCCAGAGAAAGACGGTTTGGCACGTGCATTCGAGCCGTCGGCAACAGCGCTTGGCCAGCATTAGGTGGCCCAGCCGCCCTGTCGTCGATGGCTCCCAAACATTTAACCGAGTTCCGGTGGGAACCCCAGGTGCCCAGGGAGGATGTGTGGGACAAATGCATGAATTATTGGGAAGTGGAGATAGCTCGAGGTGCCTTTAAAAGGACGTTTTAAAAAGAAGGGTGACGAGTGTGTAGAGAAGGCGGGTCAGCAGGGCCAACCGCGGAGCTGTGGTGCGTGAGCCCTCTTCACCTTGGCGTCACCTGAAGCAGGCGGACGGATCGCTCTGCTTACGAGGGGGCCCAACGCTCAGCTCAGCACCCAGCCCCGCTCCAGGTGAAGAAGCTGGATCTTTAAATGTCAAATTAGCAGACTCATCTGGTAGCAAGGTTAAGTTTCATTTTCAAGACGATTCTCACTATTAAGTGCTTCTTTAGTTAAATGTATTTTTTTTTTTCTGCATCCAATTTTGCTTGATCAGATCAATGCCTCTCCCATCACATTCATTGTTTGCAATTACCATCTGGTGATTCCTGGAATTGCTGCGGGCGAACTTGCTTGCTTATTTATTTATCTATTTAAATGCGTGTTTGCTGCTTCGCGTGCTTTTACTTGGGTCAGCATTCATGGAAACTGCATCCTGAGAAGGACTATACGTTACTGGGGACCATTTCGATTGCCAAACATACTACTGGACAAGACATCTGGGGGGCGGGGTGGGGGAGGGAGACAGGGATGGAGCAACTGACGTGAAATGGCCGGAAATCCTCGTCTTTC
>NW_011889005.1:686117-691724 GCF_000151845.1 Pteropus vampyrus
GCTCTGCTTACGAGGGGGCCCAACGCTCAGCTCAGCACCCAGCCCCGCTCCAGGTGAAGAAGCTGGATCTTTAAATGTCAAATTAGCAGACTCATCTGGTAGCAAGGTTAAGTTTCATTTTCAAGACGATTCTCACTATTAAGTGCTTCTTTAGTTAAATGTATTTTTTTTTTTCTGCATCCAATTTTGCTTGATCAGATCAATGCCTCTCCCATCACATTCATTGTTTGCAATTACCATCTGGTGATTCCTGGAATTGCTGCGGGCGAACTTGCTTGCTTATTTATTTATCTATTTAAATGCGTGTTTGCTGCTTCGCGTGCTTTTACTTGGGTCAGCATTCATGGAAACTGCATCCTGAGAAGGACTATACGTTACTGGGGACCATTTCGATTGCCAAACATACTACTGGACAAGACATCTGGGGGGCGGGGTGGGGGAGGGAGACAGGGATGGAGCAACTGACGTGAAATGGCCGGAAATCCTCGTCTTTCCGCTCACGGCTGTTCCTGGATTCACCATCCAGATTGCGCTTCTCTCTCGTGAGCCATTTTGAGTTCTAGTTTGAATCGTCAAGCTTTTAACGAATGTCTCTTTTGAGCAGCCACTAGATCCTAACCACCATCTATCTCGTCATGTAATAGTCTCGCTGGGGGGTTGGGAAGGCTCGTCAATGTCATCCCTCTTTGGCAGAAGAGCGAGTTAAGGGAATGCTGCTATCCTGACATCATTAAAGCTTATCATATTTAACTCTGTCTGCATATTGCGGACCTAGTTCTGGCACCGGTCCCAGAACTAGGCTTATTCTAGAACCTTCTCTTTACTGAGCGCTTTCCGTGCCTCCTTGCTCTAACTGTAACCCGGTTCTCCTCAGAATTAGCATTTCTGTTTCAGAATCTCTAGGATTCTCTTTCCTCTTTTATACCCCATCCAGGCTTAGGGGGATGTTTGTACCCTCCTCCCCGCCATGGCTGCTTGTAATAACTTTTCTTTCTTCCCCCCTAAAGCAAAACAAAATAGAACAAAACAAAAGACATACTCTTTAGAACAGGTGATAATGATGCCCATCTCATGAATTAAGTTAGTTGATGTGAGTTAAGTGCCTACCAGGGATTAACACAGTATTAGCTCTTATTAGTAGTATGAGAATTATTTTTATCCACTAGAGATCTTAAAAGTAATGCAATGTCTAAGTCTGGTCATATCAAAGAGCCACAGCGCTTTTTGGAAAAATAAACCAAACAGTTGCTTAAATGTGCATCATGCATTTGGAGTAATTCTTATTCAGGCAAGCTGGTTTTATATTCATGACAAGCATTTTCGGTTTTAATATGTTTGCTTACATGAGATGCAGATTGTAATTTAATGGCAGACTGTTTAATTATGCCTTCATTTGTATAAATTGTAATGTTGCTGCTGAATAAATGGAATAAAAATCTCTTTAATTTCCTTCTCAATATTTAATTTAAATCAATGATAAATAGTGGCCGTCACTTTGAAACAATGCTAATTAATATTCAGAAGACTAGATTTGTTTTTGGATGTATGGGCTGTGTGGCACATTGGTTCCATAACTGAACTGGAAATAAGATTGATAGAGTTAAATGACCACTAAAGAAAGGAAGAAATACCGTACGATTCTACTCGATCCATTTCTACCAATAGGAAAACGTGCGACGTAGGCTTTGTATTTTCAATCTGTCCATATGATTGTTATCCAATACCTAACCGAGGGTTCAGCTTTAGAAGTATTGTATGTGTGTATCACACAGTTAGTCAAGTTGTGGGAGCATTATTTTTCTTTCCAGTCGGTCCTGTTAAAGAGGAGGCGAGGTACAGAAAGGAGCGAGGACATTAATTTTGCTGACTCTCTGTACCAGACGCTACGTCTAGGACCAGGAATATACCGATGAATCACATGCAGTGGTGGCCCTCGAGGCATCTATAATGTAATATAAAGGTCAGGAAAAGTCGGCAGTTCTAATACCTACGAAGTTATGGGTGTCTACACAGAGGACAAGGCGCACGATCTTCACGCCGGGGGAGACATAGGGCACAACAGACATCGTCAAAGTTGACATTATCGCTGACATCGGCACCGTCACCTTTATTGTTGCTAATAATTGAATATTGAGTCTCTACTATATGGCAATGTTCTAGGTGATTTGTATTAGCTCGTCTAATCCTTATAATCCCCTGTCTAGAGCAGCTGCTGGACAGTGCTCACGCCCATCGCGGACGTGCCGCGCTCAGGAGCCCGCGAGCTCCTCACTGGCACGTGCCCCACGTTCAAGGACGATTCGTGGTTTCCTTCCCTCGAGAGGGCAGCTCGCAGAGGCTACCCTTAACTTTCGGGCACCGTGTTCGTTTCTCTGCTGGCTGACAATGGAAGGGAACGAGAACAGCCAAAGTAGCCGCAAGAGCTGCACGTGCTTCCTACGTGAGAGAGGCCGGCTCTGGAACACGCCGTCCAGCCCGTCAGTCTTCCCGACTGTCCCTCTTGTAAAGAAGGGCTGTGATCTCTTCTGGAGGTGGAATCTGATGTCAGTGTCATGAAGAAGAGACTGGACTTGTGCAGGACGGAAAAAGAACGAGACTCTTGACATGAGCTTTCAGAAGCCGTGCGGCAGAGCTCCTGCATGATTTTAGCTGCTATTAGATGAGGTTTATTTCTGGGTATTCTGCACCTGGTAAATCTATTTAAATAATTTTAAAAAAATAACCAGATTTTGGTCTGCATGGGTAGGCATGTGCAGCAGCCATCTCTGGGCAATTTCTAGGTTCATATTCATATTCATATTCATGGTCAAGAACTTGACGACGGCGTGACTCAAGGAGTAGCCACTCAGTGCAAGCAGACTCTTTCCAAAAAGTGTGAGCAGAGAAAAGGGAGGCCAGCGGGGAACGGGAGGGCAGGAGCCCAGGAAGATTAGGATGAGCCTGATCTCCAGCGCTGACCTGGGGTGCACAATAGTCCCCATGTCCGATCCTGGGGTCAAAGATCAGACAGATTCCCAGGCTCCCCACCGTTCTGGGTAGGAGGCTTGGGAGAGAAGGGTTACATGCCCCAGATCCTGGTGAGAACATAGGTCCTCAGACACAATGGCTGTCCGGGGACCTTCTCTCTCTGTGTTTCGTGCGTCATCGTGAGGTCATAGACGGGTCCTAGTTAGGGTAGAAGTCCTGCTCTTCCTGTTTCCGGGAGGAGTGAGATTTCTGGTCGTGGAGTGCTGGCCGATGGGCTCGGCCCCCTTGTCTGTCCTCAGTCAAAGGTCCCTCGTCTCAGGAAGCGCATCTGCTCTGAAGCTCTACCTGTGAGTTGTTTAGGAGTAGGACTCGTGGGGAGGTATAGGGTCCCCTGGTGCACCTGAGAGAGGACGGGTAAACTCAATCCAGAGATGCACTATGAACATGTCCCCTAGCTAGTAGCCCTAAGTCCCACCTTCCAACGATACTCTAACAGAATAACGGTGGTATGTAGACGTATGCCGTCTTCCAGTGGGTTCTGAGAGACAAGAGCATCACTCTTTAGGTCTCTAAAATCACACACCTGTCACACTTCACCCCTAAAGTCACCAATACCAACAATGCTCATATTTTGATTTGATCGTTTGATTGATTAACTGATTGATTTTTACATATTGCTACTTAAAAAGCAGGGTCATCTCTGAGAATAAATAGTGCCCAGGCGTTAGAAAAATATCAGCTCGTTATTAACTGAACAACCACATTACAGTCGCTGTGTCTCAGAGGCTCACTTTTTAAATGTCAGTTAGAGACAATAGCTGCCTCACAGAGGATCATGAGGATCTGATGCAGAAATCAAAGGCAGACTCAACTCTAGAGCATCCAGTGCCCGGAAGACGCATGGAAAATGTGGGTTTCCACTCTTCTTCCTTTCATCCTTCCTTCTACTCTTCAAGACAGCCATGTCCGAAACAAGCGTGGGTGCAAAATTATGAAACCCAAGCTCCGATTCCAAAGAAGAGGTTGGCGATCTTTTCCTTTTCGAGCCGTGCAGTAATATTTTAGGCTGTGTGGACCAGTTGGCAGCAACCGCTCAACTTTGCTGCTTAGCACAAAAGCAACTGTGGACAATACAAAAATGAATGCATTTGGTTGTGTTCTAATAAAACTTTATTTATAAAAACAGATGGCGGGCCATAGCTTCCTGACCTCGGTTCTAAAAAACTGCTGAAATGTTATGATGACTGTCGCTCAACACCCATCTCTGCCGCCGTTCTTGAGGTCCCCATTAGAGGACACGGGGCTGAGAACGAAGGAAAGGATGGCAACAGGCATAGAACGGGCAAGCTTTGCTAGTGGAGTCCAAGAACCACCAGACCCACCCAATCCAGCGTTTCTGAATTAATGTTTCTTAATGAGCCCAAATCAGATGGAAAGGCTTTCCAAAGATGAATAGGACCGGATCAGCAATAATTATTCTAATTTGTCATTAATGTTTTCTAATAACTTACGTTTAGGGCACTACTTTTTTTTTTCTTTTTAAATGGGGACTCTTGGATTATAATTTCGTTTATGAGAATCCTCTAATCATCGACTCTCGAAGGGACTGGGATATATGAAAATGGAATATTTTATGAACTGGTCTTTGAGAAAATGCACATTAAATCTGATGGGATTGCCTGAAGTCCCACAGTAATAGAGGGACAAATGCAGAGCTGCAGCTCATGTCCTTGCTCTCGCCTCCAGTGTGACTCCCATTATCAACATATGTTGACATTTCTGATATGCGATCTCCGTATCTGACCCCTAATATTTAGGGAAGCCCATTGCATTAGGAAAATATTACTTCAGAGATTAGAAGACTTTCAAAGCTTCCATTACAATGAGCTCCTCAAAGAAAAGTAAATTTACCTTCCTGTTTTAATATATTTTGGGAGAAAGTGTGTCACTGTGACACATGCTCAGGATTTGAAGTCTGAGAGGCTTAGATTGAACCCTAAAACCACCATCCATAACTCAACATGCCACCTCTTCTCTCCCAAGTCAGTTCCTTTTTCCTTAAATCGAGAGTAAAAAACACCCACTTTGTGGGGGTCTGTGGTTAAGAGATCAGCTAAATGCAGTGGTCGCCACACATCAGGTACTCGATAAGTCATAGCTATTATTAACATTATTTTAATAATTCAGACTCAACCAAAGTGCCGATCATCTGCATTATCTAATCTCGTGGTCAATCTTACCTTTAGTAGAGCGAACTAATTCTGATGGCGTTCCAAATGCTACTTACAAACGAGTTGGACTTTAAGTGGATTTATGTTCCATGCAACATGTCAGCACTTCCTGTCCACGGAATCATCATGCCTGCATCTGCTTCAATACTGCCCATCACTTGTCAATCGTAACCTTCATCAAACACACACTCAACAGTGAAAGGTGTGTGTGACATTGCCCAGGAGCGACGTTCAGGGTCTCAGTAGGGCACATGGTGCTCTGTGGTCTGGTTGCCACCTAGCTCTCAGTCTGCACCCTCTCTGGCCTCTACACTCGAGCGATACCTGGCCACCTCTCCTCTTCCCCTTACCTGCTCTAAGATCAGGCCAGCCCTACCTCATGCCGTGCCCATCTGCCGGACCAACGATT
>NW_011889005.1:691774-702092 GCF_000151845.1 Pteropus vampyrus
ATTAAATCTGATGGGATTGCCTGAAGTCCCACAGTAATAGAGGGACAAATGCAGAGCTGCAGCTCATGTCCTTGCTCTCGCCTCCAGTGTGACTCCCATTATCAACATATGTTGACATTTCTGATATGCGATCTCCGTATCTGACCCCTAATATTTAGGGAAGCCCATTGCATTAGGAAAATATTACTTCAGAGATTAGAAGACTTTCAAAGCTTCCATTACAATGAGCTCCTCAAAGAAAAGTAAATTTACCTTCCTGTTTTAATATATTTTGGGAGAAAGTGTGTCACTGTGACACATGCTCAGGATTTGAAGTCTGAGAGGCTTAGATTGAACCCTAAAACCACCATCCATAACTCAACATGCCACCTCTTCTCTCCCAGAGTCAGTTCCTTTTTCCTTAAATCGAGAGTAAAAAACACCCACTTTGTGGGGGTCTGTGGTTAAGAGATCAGCTAAATGCAGTGGTCGCCACACATCAGGTACTCGATAAGTCATAGCTATTATTAACATTATTTTAATAATTCAGACTCAACCAAAGTGCCGATCATCTGCATTATCTAATCTCGTGGTCAATCTTACCTTTAGTAGAGCGAACTAATTCTGATGGCGTTCCAAATGCTACTTACAAACGAGTTGGACTTTAAGTGGATTTATGTTCCATGCAACATGTCAGCACTTCCTGTCCACGGAATCATCATGCCTGCATCTGCTTCAACACTGCCCATCACTTGTCAATCGTAACCTTCATCAAACACACACTCAACAGTGAAAGGTGTGTGTGACATTGCCCAGGAGCGACGTTCAGGGTCTCAGTAGGGCACATGGTGCTCTGTGGTCTGGTTGCCACCTAACTCTCAGTCTGCACCCTCTCTGGCCTCTACACTCGAGCGATACCTGGCCACCTCTCCTCTTCCCCTTACCTGCTCTAAGATCAGGCCAGCCCTACCTCATGCCGTGCCCATCTGCCGGACCAACGATTCAGTTCTTCAGGACAGTTTCGATATCTCCTTTTTAATGTCTTCCTGAATCCTGTCCAGATAAACTTGACTTTGCCCCCTTTGGGGTCCCACCGAACAGACTTCTTTCCATCATAGCATTATTACACTGGGTAGAGGTTAGCCATTTACTTTCTTTTCTCCTTGCTCCTTGCGGGCAAGTATTGTCCGAATACTTCTTGCAACTCAAGGATCCAGTGCCTGGAATACAGCAGACGTGCCATAAATGCTCTTTAGGGAAACAAATTAATGAACATTTTGAGGTACATGTTTCACTCTTTTTTTTCCATGCATTTACCGCGAATGTGCTTCCTAACGATTCTCAGTTACCCCTGCCCGGTTGTAACCCAGGTATCTTTCCGCACGCGCCCCTCCCCCATTTTTAGGATCGCCAGTGCTGATTTGCTGACGGCCCCCAGTTCTAGGCTCCAGTCTCCCGCTGTTCTCTTTCGACAGTCGCATTCTCTGAAAACAAACCAGGGTGACGAGGCTGTGTCTTAGGAACCTAACACCATGTGACTATTGTCATCATCGCGGCCGGCCTGGAGGAAAGCCCGGGCTGATTTGTGACTCACTCGTCCCTGTATTCCCAGACTCTTCCGTGGCGCCTGGAGGACGATGGGTAAGGGTTTGTTGATGAACCCAAGTTGGATGTGGAGAAACCCGGTCCTGGCCCCTGACTCCATGAGATCACAGTTCGGTAGGGGAGCCGAGTCCTGGCCATAAAGCTCTGTGATGCTCGGTAACAATAAGCAGTGCCATGGGAAAATGTACAGCCAAGTCCCCTCAAATGACAAGGTAACAGTTCTTGGTAGTCCCTTGAATGATAAAGTACGGGAAGGACATATGGAATCAGAGAGATGTGAGCTGGGATTTAATGGATGGGATTTGCATTTATGGAGCTAACAGGGTAGATGCATGTGTGTTCTAAGCAGCAGAAAGAAGCGTGGGCAAAGGGATCGTGCCGGGAAAGACCGGGGTCCTATGGAGGCTGCCACTGTCATTTGCAGAAACTTGAAGTTCATTGTCTTCTTTAGCATCCACAGTAGAACTCTGCAAATTAAGCATAATTGTCTCAAATTTTATAGGTAATAAAAACTGAGGCTCGAAAGAAATCATCGACTTGCCCAAGGTCACACTGAATATGCCCTTGAACTAAAGTCTGTCTGACTCCAGCACCCAAACAATATGTACTCCTGCTGGAGGAGACAGACTTCTCATTTAAGAGGTGGCTTTATTTGGGGAAATTCTTTTGGGGTTTTAATATCTACAGGCTTAATCTGTGATTCTGAGTGCCAGAGCCTGCTCTTGCCTTAGCAATGGCCTCGGGATAGAAGAGTATTTTCTACATGCTTCCAGCTCTTTTTCTTCCCAGGAACCCCAGAGCCCTCCTGTACAGGGCTCAGTGCAGGAAAAACATGTGCACTCAGAAACCCGGCCTACTCTCCGAATGTCTTCCCTTGTTCTCGTGGAGCTCAGCCATCATCTTATGGCACCTGCTCTGTGAAGCAAGCCTTCCTGTATCTACCTGAGCCATCGCAGTAGTTTACCTTCCTGGACTCTCTCGTTTTGCAGCATGCTTGTGCAAATCTCGAGCATCTGCTGGAACAACAGGCTCCTGGCTCCCCAAGTGCAAGGTGGTCTGTGAAAACCCCTGATGTTCCCTCACTTCCACGTCACGCGGCTCTATACTTCCTCCCCCGGCAGCTTGGACCATTGGGCTCACCTCTCAAAGCCTCTGGCGATGAGCTGTTTACATGGGTCACTCCCCAGGTGTAGTGCGTGCTCCTCATGGAATGAAGCCACGTCTTTGTTCCCCACACCTGGCCATGGCGTGTGCTCAGGAAAGATTTGTTCTTCTGCCTGAAGATGAGCTGCTTATTTCAAATTTGTACCTTGTCTACCACCAAAACAAGTATTAGAGACAATCGAAACTCAAAAAGTCATCCCAGACCCCTGCGACAGGAATAGAAAATCTAAAACAGGATCAAGAGACCGGCAGCAAATGAGCCAAGTCCCCTAGTTCTGTATTTTTAGCTGGTGTCTGTCTTTTAAAGCTTTACATTTATTCCTGAACTTTCCGAGAGCCAAGGCAGAAAAGAGAAAACGGCATTTCGCGTAACTCTCACTGTCAGGGGTCGCTGTGCCCATCTCGTCCTCCCTCCCCTGGCAGTGTTAGGTCACAGTATTGTGATAGTGACCATCACATGCTTGGTTCTTCCCTGTGGTCCCTGCGGGGCTGGGTTATGTCTGTCCTTTCTAGTTCAGTCGAGGCCTCAGCAGTTCCAGGATCATTTATGACGACTTTCACACTGCATGCGACTAAAGTCAATGAAAACCGGTCACCTTTCCCCAGATTCCTCCTGGTCCCTGTACATTTGACCAGGAACCTCAAAGCCCAGTTGTAATTCCACAGGCATGTATGTCTATAGCTATACCACTCTCGGGTTTGGGGGATAAATAACAAAAATCAAATTGGCTAACTTAAACAGAAAATAAATTTCCTGAAGTATATCATAGAAGAGCAGTGGTGAGGCCGAAGAATCGGGCTCGTAAACTGGACCCGAATTTTAAGTGCTGAGGAAACAGAACATAGCCGACCAACCCAGGGACCGCTGGTCAGATCATTTCTGTCACTGGACTTGGCCTCTCCGCTAAGTCCCTTACTCTCTGTTCCATTTGTCTCATTCTTTCCAAATTAAACATGGCAAAAGATGCTTGGCCATGAATCTGAACATGGGCTTCCGGCAGACGGGGAGAAGGGAAATCTGGCCGTCCATGGTGGGTTCCTTGCTACCCGCTGGAACTCAAGCCCCCATACGGGGAGGCGGTTCCAGGCTGGGCAGAAAATACCCAGCAATTGATGCTAAAACAGCCTCAGTTCTGCTGGGTACCCTCACGTCCCCTTGGCTTCCAGCCCAGACTTAGAGGGTACAGCCCGCCCCACCCCGCCAGAGATTCTTAAATGGGTTGGAACACATTCTCCTTACTTCAGACATGTGAAGGATGGGCAGGGAAATTAAGCTTGTTTTGTGTGGCCCAAACTGATAGAATCACAACTGTAGTAAGCACGTTATCGAGACACACTTCTCAGTGAAAGAGAGGACTGTCGAGTCGCAAGAGCTACCCACAGATGGGCTGCAAGGCTTGAGGAGCTTGGGTTCCTGGCCCCGAATCCTTTGAGCTGAGGCTGCATGATGACTCAGCAGGGAACCTCAAGAGCTTCGCTGTCCAATGTGGGAGCTCAAATTAAAATCTAATTTAAATTCCAAAATTAAATCCCTCGGTGGTCCTAGTCACATTTCAGTGGCTCAGAAGCCACATATGGTCACACACGCCATATTTGATAGCATAGCCACAGAGCAGTTCTATCATCGTGGGGAGTTCTGGTGGACAGGGTGATCGGAGAGGGGTTCAAGCATCGGTCACAGGGACAGTAGCTGGAATTAAAGCCTCTCAATCCTAACAGTGTAAGCAGAATCGTATACCTTAGGTTACAAGCTGCTGGTGCCACTCATGTGTGGGAGAAGGCAAAGAAGCAAAGCAAGGCTACGTGCAGGAGAGGACAACTAGGCCGGACCCGAATCAGGGGACGGAATACTAAAGGGACAGATAGTACATTTTCCGAACGTGGCTCTCCATGTGATTTAGGCTGTAACCGCTCAGCTCCGCTGTTGCAACACAGATGTGGCCATAGCCAACCCAACAAGAAGCAACTGTTGCTGTGTTTCAAGATGACTTTGTTTCTAGATAGTGAAATGCTGAATTGCACATAATTTTCATGTACCGCAAAACATTTATAAATGTAAGAGACATAGTTTGCCAACCCTTTCCCGAAAGAATCTCTCAGATTTGGGGTGGCTGAGAAGAGAGGGTCACCTGACCCATCCTCTCCACTTCCTACAGCTGCCAAATCACCCGACCTGCCAGGCAGTGGATTCCTGCTGTGCGTTAGTACCGACATCGTGACTGTCCACTGCCCTGCTCCATCGTTCCATCCTTGACTGGCCCGAAAATCAGTATAGCTTAGCAATCTCTCTTAGCACAGAGAATGCAACTAAAGAGACCCGTTTACAAAGATGAGCCTTGCTACTTACTAACCGTGCAATTTTGGAAAATTTACTGAGTCGCTTTACATTCTGTTGCCGGCATTATTGTTATGTTTAATTGTACAATGTGGTGAAGTTATATACCTCCTGGATATATTTTGAAGACTGTAAATGAGATAACGCAGGTAAAGCCTTTTGGAAAATACTTGTAAACCAGGTATTCTAAATGAAAGCCGCCGTAACCCACGTTCATATAATGCAATAACTGAATGGGAAATGGTTGAACTGGTATCAAAACTTGCAAATGGAGCATCATAAGGTTGGGAGAGGCTGGGCAGAAACAGTGAGTTCTATCATAGCCAAACACAGTCAAAATTGTATCCTTAACGCAAAGATTCCTCCCAAAAGGAATAATGTCGAGAGTCATGCCAGCTGTTAAATGTCACATAGCACCAGGAAACTTGACTCGTAAGGGAAGGGAATTATGTATTTGATTGGAACAGCAGTTCTTCCAATTTTCAGGAAACTATGATTAGTTTCCTGCAAATGAGGCTTTAATTGGACCCACTTTGAACTGATGAGCAGATCGTGGAAATGCATCTTGTGTCTCGCAGGTGGATTTGGTCACCCCGAGTGAAGAGCAGAGGTGTGTTTGTGGCTCAGGTGCACTCACGTGTTTTCCTTACTGAACACTGCCCCGGAGCAGAGGGTCCAAAGGGAGGTGTCTTGCCATTTCCTAATTTGAGGGCAAACACCCCTCAAATCATCAAAATTATAAAAGGCATGTAATTCACTGTCCTGCAGTTATTCATCCCCTTACGGATGATGTAGGTGAAAAGCGCCAGTTCCTGCTTTCAACACACCATTTCTCTTTAAGCACATAGACAAAAAAAAAAAACTAAGTCACACTATAGAATTCACCAGAACGACATATTAGGAAGTTGACAAGAAACATACAATACTGAAGAATATCATTCAGAACAATAAAGAGTTTTTGAGCCTAAATGTCAGGCATCGTGATCTATATTCATGATCTTAAGAATAACTGAGACAGCCCGACCCTCAAGGGGGTCACAGTCTTGGATAAAAGAATGATAGCAACAAAACAATTTTTTAATCATGCTTTCCTTGAAGAAGGCCTTTTACTCAAAACTGTGGCTTTGAAAATCTCAAGCTCGATGTGAAATAAAATGGTTTTTAAAAGTGGGATA
Source organism: Pteropus vampyrus (assembly GCF_000151845.1). Classification (NCBI taxonomy): domain Eukaryota; kingdom Metazoa; phylum Chordata; class Mammalia; order Chiroptera; family Pteropodidae; genus Pteropus; species Pteropus vampyrus. The sequence goes on from NW_011889005.1 coordinate 698,033, forward strand.
AGCATGACACCAAGTCCCACGCCTCAGCAGTGTCTGTAACATCTGGCCGTGTGTGGCCACGTGCAGGTGGCTTCTCAGCTGAGGATGCCCAGGCCTTGAGTGACGGTAAGGTGACATCCAGTGCCAGCCACCAAGGTCAAGCCATGGGCCCTGGCACCAGTTCAGTCACAGCTACCAGGAGGAAGGGACACATTTTTCTATCTTCGCAAGGGCTCGGTGTACTTGTGCAGGCTCTTATTGTGCAGAAAAGAAAAAAAAAAAACAAAGAGTAGGAGGAGAGGAGGAAGGGAGAAATGAGAAAGGCCAAAAAATAATAAAAAAAAAAGAGATCTCAGTAGGCAGAAAGTGGAAGAGAGGGTTTGTGAAGACAGAAAGAAGAGAGAGAAGAATTCTCACTAAGTTGGAGCTGGCGGGGTCCTAGGCGACCATCGCTAAGTCGGAGCTGGCGGGGTCCTGGGCGACCATCGCTAAGTCGGAGCTGGCGGGGTCCTGGGCGACCATAGCTAAGTCGGAGCTGGCGGGGTCCTGGGCGACCATAGGGCCCGCGACGGGCAGACTTTTCTGTCGAGGGCTGGGAAATACTTGTGTCGTAGGGGGTCACGTGGTCTCTGAACCAACCATCAGCTCTGCCATGGCGATAGACGCTGCTGGTAAGCACACGCGTGACTGCATTCCAACCTTAAGATTATTGACGCCAACGGGCAGCACGTCTGCAGGCTACGTGGAGTTTCCCTCATCCCTAAATCCTAACCCTTCAAGTCAGCCAGGTAGCTGAGGGTCCTGGCACCTTGTCAGCCGGGTTCTTGGTAATGTCACACGCCTATCTCAATTCCCACAAGCAGCCCTGTGAAGAAGGCCCTGTTTCGTTTATTTTGTTTTTTCTTCATTTTACCAAGGAAGGAATTGTGGATTCGTGGCGTTGGCCTGGGACGGGCTCCATCAGTAAGAGTGACCGGGTCTCAGGGATCTGTTTTTCTGTTTTTAGCCACCATACTGCATCTCATTCTCTGGAATTCGTCCCTGCAGTGTGGGAACTGAGGGTCTGGAAGAAGTTAAGTGACTCGTTCCAGGGCTGCCAGTGAACTGATGCCAGGAGCGGGGACGAGGACACATGTGTCCTGAAGCCTACGACTTATTCCTTGGTGCACACGGGTCCACCACACTCACGCTGTACCCCATGCCTGGGGGTGTCCCCGTGAGGCACTTTTCCCAGACAGCCTGGCTTCTTGAATTTGTCTGGCTTTGGTGTTATTTAACACGTAAGGTTTTAATCCGATTTTTTAAAACGAAGAAAAACATATTTTTTTCCCGAGCTGTTGAAATGATTGCCTAGAATATTGCGAAAGCTGGCAAGTGCCAGAGAGAACAATGCAATTCTAATTCGATGGGTTTTCCAGTTTTTTTTCCGTGTAAGTCATTGGGGTAGAGGGAGGAGGATGCCATATTTTTCTTTTCTTTTCAAGTATCAGTGAAGTATTTCCAACCCGAGGTGACGATTTTAGCCATTCGAGCTGAGTTCATCCCCCAATAAACCTCATTTTCAGTATCATCTAACAATCATGATTCATTCGTTTTGACCATTAAAACAAACACCAGGGGGACAGGAGCTCCACAGCCCAGGGACCTGTGAAATCCTTGGAATGACCACGAGGGCGCACGGCCCCGAGGCCTCCCCGCTTCACTCCGTGGGTCTGAGCGGCGTGGGGAGGGGAGGATTCCCAGGGCAAGTCGGGAAACAGACAGACTTGGTTCTCGAAGCCAGGGCACCACAGCCGCCCGCATTCCATTCCGTCCCTTCCATTAGAATTCAGCGTTGCTGCGGGCTAGACACGGCGAGGTGGCTGTGGGAATTCAGTGAGCTCGTAGGAACTACCGAGCACAGTTTTCAACACTTATTATATTCTGCCCCTTCTTATTCTAGAAACAAATAAAACGAGAAGATTCGCGGCTCAGTCTATGACATCTTTCATACGCCCGATGTCAGCACAGTTCAACCTCTTACCTCTATTAATAGGACTAATGACTGACTATGATAGTTCTAATAGCCATGTTAATAAAAATGGTGATAAACATTAACATATTTAATCAAAGAAGGTGTATTTCCCTATGGAATTACGAATATGTCCATTGGCTGTGGCTCGACATTTATTTGAAAGTCGGTCTCTAGGAAATGCTATAATAATAATAACAGCCAATACTCAGTGGGGTCGTTTACATGCCTAGTATTGTGCGAACAGCGTGCATTTCACTCCGCCTCACGACGAAACTCTGTGAATTAGGTTCCGACGTCTTCCTCCTTTGACTGACGACGGAACTGGAGGCACAGAGGAAATCAGTAGCTCGTTCAAAGTCACGGCCACTTTAGTGGGGAGGCTCATTGTTTGATGCCAGCGTGTCTGGTGGCAGATGCCGTGTTCTCCAGTTTCCGCAGCGCGCCCCGATGCGGGGGGCGAGTGCGCCCTCGTTCGCGTCCTCTGTGTGAGCGTAGCCTGCAGTTAAGTGTTCTAGAAGCTGCCCACACGCCTCCGATTTTCGTAAAGATCCTTCCCGCGTGCACGTTCGTGGCGCACGAGGCCCGGGTATGGACGCGCTAGCTGAGAGGGCTCGCCTCGTCAATAGGGAGTCCTGATCCGGTTTCCGCTCCTCTGACCAAAGCCAGTTACCTTCATTTCTCACAGCACGGGAGGTAATATCCGCACTAAATACCTTTCTCATCCCCGACGCTCAGTCATTAATGACACCTAACGTTTCGAAAGCTTCCTTTTCTGTCAAGTGAAAGATATCGCCAGAGTGAACATGGAAGAAGCGATTCAATGGTCCACGTGATGATAAAGCTAATTTCCCCCGTAATGTAACTGTTATTTAATCTATTTAACAGATAGTTGGTAATCAATTAGTGCTTAAGAAAGTATATGTTTTATTCAAGTCATGATACCGTGGGTCAGCCCGGTGATTCCTCTACCCGGGGCTGCTTGATCCCTCTCAGTATGAAGAGTTAAATTCGAAATAATTTAAGCTGTGTTACAAAAGTATAGTACAAACCATCAAACTTACAGTAAGTCAGAAGAGGGAGCGAACCAACGATAGTTCAAAAGGGACAAATGTCTACGGCGGACCAAGACAACTGCAACTGGTCCTTTGTCCTCGTATAGCACGAACTTCATTCAGCTTTTCATGCCCTGAGGATAAGTGTGGGGGCCACTGACCCCCACCACATGGAAGGCAGGCACAGAGCATGCACCTGGCTCCAGACCCTCGTCATCTCACACTCAGCTCTATTTCTGGTCGCTTCATAAAATGTCTTACGAAATGAGTCAAAATGAGTTTGAAGCACGTTACACTGTCTTTAATAAATTTTTTCCTCGTTTGTCTCTTGTGGGAGAAAAAAGATCTCTTGGCATGAGGCCAGAGTTGGGGTACATCTCCCCCGACGGCCTTAGCCTTTGATGCTTAAACCTCTCCCAGTTCTGTGGAGTGAGTGCCCCACAGATGTCTCTCCCTCTTTTTAAAATTTCTCTCATCTTCAAATTTAAGTCTCAGTGTCTGCGGTGTTTGAAGTCGTTCAGTCCTGCATCCGAAGGCAGCGACGCTAATATAGTTGGTCAGTGAGACACAGTGCTTCTTTCAGTCCTGAGACTCAGCCCTCCAGAAAATTAGACACGAACTCAGTGCACGAAAATAATTCTGCCCTGGACAGAGCTGGGAAAGGTTTCCTTTGCTTTTTCTTTTCGACAGATCGAATCATTGCCAAGAGAGCCACGCTGCTCTCCTGATACTGTCATTTCAATCAAGGGCAAGAGCTAGGCATGAAATTCAGAATTGCTAAGGGGAGCAAAGAGCTGGAGAGAAGTAGGGGGCCCCTTTAGAATGGAAATGGCTGGACGAACTCTGTGGCAGTGACCAGTATGTTGGAATAATTGCCTAAAAATTAGACGAGTCACCTCTCTTTGATCTCTTCTGGGATGTGCCTGTGTGTCTGTGAAGAAGGAAGAGGTAGAGAAAGGGTAGAAGGAGGAAGAAGGGAGGGGAGAGGGGAGGAGGGTGAAGGGAGGAGAGAGAG
>NW_011889005.1:702787-715199 GCF_000151845.1 Pteropus vampyrus
TCTGTATGTTGCACTGTGTGTTCAACACCCAATGTCAAATCTCCTTTCGTCTCCATATACTTGACCCCCTTAACCCCCTTTATCCCTATCTCCCTTCCCCAAGCTCCCCCTTTCCCTCTGGTAACCACCATAATTTTGTCTGTGTCTATGAGTTTTTGTTTCTCTCGTTCATTGGTTGCTTTCAGTTTTACATCCCACATGTGAGTAAACTCATATGGTTCTCGACTTTTTCGGTCTGACTTATTTTGTTTAGCGTGATAATCTCAAGATCCATCCATGTTGTTGCAAATGGCAGTATTTCATCTTTTCTCATGGCTGAGTATTCTCCTGTATGTATGTACCACATCATCTTTATCCAATCATCTATTGAAAGGCTCTTTCGTTGTTTCCACTTTTCCCTGGGCACGAACCCAGCCTATAACAGTAAAACACGCAATGGGTGATGGGGAGTGGGGGTGGGGATGCCATCAGGCATTGGTCATCCTCCCGCCCTGGTAAAGAGAGGCCCGGACAGAAAGACAGCCCCTCGGTCCCTGGGCCTGACCACACTGATTTCTGTGTGAGGGTTCTGGGTAGATACACTTTTCCCATCTGCTGCCACCGCTGCTGCTTCCAGAAAGAAGAGAGTCCTGTGTTGGGAGGCTGAGCCTGAGGTGGCGAATGCATTTACCCCCCGGACCGGCCGGTGCCCCATTGACTTACGTGCACACTGAGGGGCGAGTAAATGGTTATCGTACCCATTTCTGAGAGGTGGCTGTTTCGGGGGAAGGGTAAGAAGCTTGAGAGTCTAGGATGCACGAAACAGAGGAAGCCCGGGGAAAAGCGAAGCACAGACACAGGAGCTGAAGACAACCCAGGGTCATTTTGGGGCGCGGCTACTGTCACGTCCAGGGGGTTTAAAATCTACGTGGGACATCAACACACGTTATGTTTCATTCATTCAAATTGCTTGCAACCTCTAACATATTTTTAAAGGACAGATGACGCGGAATCCAGCAATCATAAAGGGGAAAAAAGCAAGCAAATAAACATAACAAAGGGACGTCGCCGACTTCCTAGAGTCATATTCTCGTTTGGGGATGAGAGAACATAAACAAACGATTGCGCTCTATGTCATCCCGGGGCAAAAACTGTCTAAAATTAATCACCGTTTTGTAATTGTTACTATGCTGTGGCAGCGACAGTGAGGTGGAGTGGAATTTGCAGGTGGAGTGACATGCAGTAGACAGGAACCACGTTCCTCTTCCAGGATGATGTCCAAAGCAGCTTTCCGACGAGGTGGGACTTGAGCCACAACCTGAAGGGACAGCGAGAATGACGCGAACGTGTGCCCTGTGTGAAGGGAACAGAGAAGGAGGTGGAGAATTCTGAGGACTGAAGAGAAAAGTCGGGGGCCTTGGGACAGGAACTGAAAACAGCAAGAGGGGGTCCGTGTTGCCGGACCGGAGGACTCGGGATGATTGTAGGACAAGAGGTGGGAGGTGGCATGGAGCTCACCGCACAGAGATACCGGTGACCCAGGCAGGCGCGGAGCGAAGGTCAGAGACAGTACGAAGCTGGGCAGGAGGGCGGACGTAGTCGAGACCCGATTGTGGTCGGACCAAGCTTTGGAAGCCCATCAGAATATGCCTTCGACCCGTAAGCCTGCCTCCTCGAGGCCAGGGGATCGACCGCGATTTGCCATTGGCCGCCTCCCCAGGGATCTGCAGGGATTGGAAGGGTAGGTGACCTTGTAACGGGCTCAGCGAAGCCCAGCTGGGCCTAGTGGTGGTGACGTCACAGATGCAGAGTAAGTAGCGTCTGGGGACTCAGTCCCGGGCCTGTGCTGCCTCTTCGCTGGGGCCTCGAAATGCCATCACATTCCTGGCAGCTTTGCAATCTTGTTATTGTTGGACTTGAACTGCAAGTCGGGAAACAGCCAACTCCCCACAATTGGAAGCAGAGCGCATAGGATTCCCTTCAGTCCTACGCCGGGGCTGTTTCGCTGCCTTCAGTGATCTCGTGTTCTTTCCAGCAGAGGAGGGGAAGGGGGCAGGGAAAAGGCCTGAGAACTTACAGCTAGACGGAAAGGGGCCGTCGACGGCACGATGGTGGTTCCCCGTCCTGCTGGCTCTGTGCTCCCGGGCACAGAGTCCTCGCTGGGTCCAGAGTTCTGGAATGTGAAATGTGGTCCTGGATCGGATGCTTCCCAAGCTCCTTTCTGAGTCGGATATCCCAGGATTTAAGTAGAAATGCCCAGATGCTACTGAGAAATGCGCACATATGGCTGAGTTTCTGACCTGCTGGCACACGAGCTGCCTCCCCGGTTGCCAGGCAGAATGAGCTCGTTACCCAGGCTCTCACAGATGTCTCAGGTCTGCATCAGGCAAACGGTTTGGCTCACGATTCCTTAAAAGCTTTAATTTTTTTTTTTTTTTTTTTTTGTGCTGCGTGTCCTCTGATTCTTTCAGTTTTCAGTGGCAGAAGGGCAAAATTATGGAGGAAAAAAAGAAAAGCCACTGCCAGTTTTTAAGGAAACGATACTGTCTTATGGAGTGTTCTCTCGAAAGTCTCGCAAAGCCATTAAATTCAGGTAAAGACACACTTTGCACTGTCTGCTGGATGATTAGCTCCGTGCCAGAAGCTGGGGTGACAAAGGTTACTGACACATGAGTTCACCCTCCAGGAGCTTACGGGTCTGCTATGGAAGCGGGCTGCTGACAGACTGCAGCCTGCTCACGTACTGGGAGAAAGGAAGACAGAGCTCTGTGGGAATTTCGGATGGTCCACAGCCTGGTTTCGGGGTCAGAGCGTCTGCCCCGAGGGTCTCCCACGGTTCCTTTGTGGATCTGATGAGGTCGCAGGCAGAGAACCGCTCTCCGAATGTGTGATGAGGAACAAGTCTTAATTAATTGTTACAACATCAACTTTTTACAAATTTTCTACGTGAACATTTTGCAAAGTCTTACCCTAGAATTCCAGTTGGTTGTCTCCCCAGTGACTTGACCCGAGGCTGGCTACATCAGTGACAGGGCCCAGTGCAAAATGCAGACGTGGGGCCCGTTGTTCTAAAGGCGTCGATACAGTGCGGTCAGAATGCTCAGTGAACGCGCTTGGGCTGCGAGCGTAGAGAAGGAGTCTCTGAAGTCACTGAGCCATGGCCACAGGTCACGACAGACAAGTATGTCATGAGCTCCAAAGTGGACAGCGTCTGATCTTTCCTAGAAGCTATCGATTACGAAATTTCCAGGGCCGATCTCAGGGAAGGATCCACCAGCTCTAAAAGCAGGTCTCACAGGAGAATGAGAAAGCATTTGTGGGGGGAATAGTCTCTGAACCCCGTACCTTTGTTCTCTCCGTTACCTGGCTTTCGCCCTCCCTCCCCGCGCCCACCCCACCCTTCTCACAGTTATTAGGCACCTGTATTGTGTCGGGCACTAATCCAAATTAGGAAGTTGTCCCAAGGATCCTGAGGCACAAAGCATGCTGGGACCTCCGTGACATGGGCCCAGGGGACGGCAGCAAACCTTCAGTCAGTTAGTGGTGGGAGATCCAGGAAGAATCCAAGGCCAACAAAATGGCAAGCAGGACGCGGAGCAGCCATGGCTGTGAGGCACCTGGGTCTCATTCCTTGCACAGGAATCATTTGGCATGTTGAGTGTCAAAGACTAAGTGCGAGATCAAAGCTTCCGAAGTACCTCCTGAGTGTCTCCTGATCAGATTGGAAGGGGGTCAGGTAGATGGATGTCAGCCAGTCCAGTTGTGGACAGTCGGCGAAAGCAAAGCCAGGGCCAATGCAGGGGCTCTGAGGATCAGGCCAGATCACCCGTGTCCATGAGGATGACCGATGGGTCATGCTGATTGTCCCCTCCTCCCACAGGGCACGTCGTGGTGTGCATCTAGGTTGGAATTCAGGTTCAGTGAATTTTGGGCTGTGACATATACGTGCTCAATAATATCAGTGTAGGCTCCCAAGTCTTTATCTGCAAGTCTAAGAAAGATGACTGCTTAGCCTGGGCTTTCCAGAAATCAGAACCCGAGACAAAGGCTCAAGAGTACTTGCTTTGGGGAGCAGGGGTAGGTACAGGAGCGAAGCTCTGCAAGAGGAAACACCAAAGCAAGACGCGTTATGGAGTCGATGACTGGTTTCTTGATCCCAGGTAACCATTTTAAGAGCCTTAAAAAAAGAAAAAAATCTCAGGACCTTCTCCATTCAAGAGAAGAGATGGCAAAGCATTTATTCACTGATTACCGTGTTAGTCAGCTCAGGCTGCTATAACAGAAGACCATGGATGGGGCAGTGTAGACGGCAGACACTTCTGCAGGCCGGGGAGTCCACGATCGAGGTGCCGGCTGACTGGGGTCCTGGCAAGACTCCTCTTCCTGGTTTGTGGGTGGCTTTCTCCCTGTGTCCACACACAGCAGTGAGAGAGAGAGCGAGAGAGAGAGAACGAGCGAGCGAGAGAGAACGATCTCTTGTCTCTTCTTATAAGAACACTAATCTTGTCGGGGGGCCCCACCCCCACGACCTCATCTTAACCCAACTCCTTCCAAAGTTCTCACCCCTAACTACCATCACATGGGGGTTTGCGCTTCCACCAGTACATTTTGGGAGGACACAAACACTCAGTTCCCAGCAGCTCCCACTCGCCCTTGTTCACAGTCTCCCTCCTTGGCCTGCTAACTATTCTGAATTTTCGGCGTGCATGTAGATAAGCCTCTGGTGGATTTCTGCGGCGTTCCTTGCCATACTGTCAACAGAGAAGCCCCAGGAGATAAGTAGCAGTGACATATGAATCTCATGTGGGGCACTGACAGGACATACTTTGAAGGGCAGGTCACTGCAACCCTGCCTGGAGTAAGGAACAGGCCACGCCGAGAGAATGCGAAATAGTCAACGCGATGTGTTCAATGCAAGGACCGCTTTGCAGGTTTCTTCTGAGTATTAATAATCAGAAAGCAGAGGTGCTAGGACCACCCGGGGCGGAAGACGCGTTAGCTCCCTTCTCTACCTTCTCTTTTTTCTGTACGCATTTCCCATTTCAGACACTTCGAAGAAATTAGAACCAGTGTTGAACTATTTACAGATTCTGCAGCCAAACCGTCCAATGTAATGACAAGATGTACCCAGTTCATTGTTCTGTCAAAAGTGTTCTTAAACATTGGAACATTTGCTGAGCCTTAATAATTTTTCAATAGCTATCGCCCTAGGAGCCTATAAAACAGTCTTATCACAGTGGGCTCACCCCACGAACGTTCTCTGCCTCAGTGAGAATGCCTTCCATCCAATTAGCCTGCACGATTTTTAATGTGTTCAGTGTAAATCACTGGGGCTTAACTGAATTCGGTTAGACACAAATCAATAAAAATCAATTCCAAGTGATTAACCTCCACATTCATCAATACAATGAAATTAAAATGAGTTTAGAGACGATTTACCTAAATGGCTGACATCTTTCTAAAATTGTACTGCAAACGACTATGGTATGAGGTCGTTGGTGGCAATTAGGAAGGCCGAGTACTAGCTCCTAATGGGCTGGTGTTACTGGTGGAGCTGGGGAAGCACCTATGGAAAACAAACACAGAATATACCCTGTATTTTTAAAGATCGCAAACAGGTGGTTCATCTTACAGCCCCCAGAAATTAGGTCAATCGAAGTTTATCTTCAAAAGTAAGAGCGACTCAGTGATGCTGGGTGGCTCTCCCATGGAGCCCAAGAATGCAAGGCTGCAGATGCCCATGTGATGATGATGTGCTGATGTCTTTACTTCCCGTGATGCTCACCTCTCACCTGCAGCAATGACAAACATTTGTAACCGGTCTCCCTGCTTCTGCTTTTGTTCTCCGGTGACCCGTCTACCGTAGGACACTCAGAGCGATCTTTTCTAGAACCTAATCACCATAACTAATTTTAGGGATTGCACACAACGTGCCGATGATCATCGGAGCAGATTTCAAGGAATCTCGACCAGTCTCTCGCTCGCTGCGAGGATCCCCTCTGTACCATCATTTCTCTGGAGTCTAGTAACCCAGCTTCTCTCAGTGGCATCTAGTTAACTGTCTTGACATTCGCAGCCCAAAATTTTGTGGCATTGACTTTTCGAATGAACTCCCAAATTCCACCTTACGCACTTTTAGTCCGGGATCCTGCTGCGTTGCAGTTGAAAGCATCCCTAACTGATTTATTTCAGAGTTCTACTGGGGACATGATGGGGATTTAAAACAGAAAACGGTCATCGGGGTACCCGATATGTGGGAATGGATAAATACATGGGTGAAGAAAAATTACTTCATATACGGTTGAGAGGTAGGTGTTTAGAACCATCCTGATAAAAGCAGCCTGTTTTCAATTTGGAGAGTTAGAACTTTGGAAAGATTTTTCTCATTAATTCCGTTGTTTATTCGTTGAAAGGATTCAGGATACAAGGAAAAATTAGACTCGATCAAGGCAAGGAGAAATTAGTTTTCCTCGAACATACATTTATTATCCCAATTTAGCTTCTAGAGCTCTGCAAATATATGTAGAATTTTCTAAAAGAAATTGTTCAAACAGTTGAAGGCAAATTTCATTTTTCTCTTAGAGGTGAAATATCCACAGACTTTTACATCACTCCTCACATGACAGTTTCCACACTCCTTACTGCAAGCGTCACTCTCCTCAGATTGACACTTAGCAAGTGGCCCCAAACGAATCTCCAGTCCTAAGTTAGAACACGGATGTAGGAAGACAGCACCCAGTTCTTCGCTTGGGGTCCCGCCCACGTTAATCAGACTACCTCCAAATATCAGCTAAGGGATTTTCATCTGGCGCAGAGAGGACAGTTGGACTGTTAATTATTTTTCACATATGTGGAGAAAATATTTAACTCGAAGTCAGGAAAAATGTATTCAAGTAAGGGCTTTGTCTTTATTCCAAAATATGGCCTTGGGAAAGCCATCGCATCCATCTGGGTCTTCAAGCACTGGAGATGTTAATTAGTAATACACGTTTCTCTGTTTCAGGTGAGGATTGAAATAGATGTTTTGTGATTTGTAAAGGGAACTGATTTTCAAAATTTCCCTGTTACATTTTCTTGTTAATTTTGAGGATCCAGAGAACTGGAAAGGAAGCCTGGAAGAATCTGTGGGGGAATAGTCGTTAGGGCAACGTAAGACTCAACTTTCTACGGTCTGAAGCTGCCCACGAACCAGTGACGCTATCTCACCGCGAAGTGAGCATCTCACCTCAGGGAGCGTGTAAGGAAAGCCCGGACAAGTTCATGTGGATTCACATATCGCAGTTGTCGTTTTATATTAGTCAAAACTTCACAGTACACATTGTCAAGATGGTTTTGTGCTGGCTTTTCCTCCCATCGCGTGCTGCATTTTAAAAAAGTGGACGACGACTAAGCACTTAAATTAGGAAACTTGGTTTTCAATACAGTATTTGGGGGAGTTACTATGTGAATTTTTCAAATGTGTTGAAGTCAAAATATCGATGCCAATAAAATGGGGATTTCTGGTTTTGAAGACTGCTCCGTAATTACTCTGGACTTCAGTTTCCTCGTCTGTAAAGTTGAAATTCCATTAGCGATTACCTAAAATGATTGATGTAGTTTTAAAGGGTTTTTAAAGTGTTTAGCTCAGTGCTTGGCACACAATAAAACACTAAAAAAATGTTAGCTAAAAAAATGAAAACAACAATAATAACATCAACAATACTAATAAAACTGAATCCTAGATAGCATAATCACCCTCTGAACTTTATTTAAACAGTAACATATTTCTCTCTCTTTTCTGTAAAATTGTGCAATGACAAGCACTTCAGAGTTTATAGACTTTCATATACAGTTCACTTATCAGAGCCACTTAGTTAGATATTATTATCAATTTTCTCACTTTAGAAATGAAGTAACTAAGGCTAAGAGAAAGGAAATGACTTGCTTACAGATGCACACATAACAAATAACCAGCTCACGAATGCTTATTCGATGTGCCATTTTCCCTAAGAAATAACTAAAAATATAGGTATATGTGATAGACGGAGGTACAGACAGTGCCTTCCCCTCCTGTCCACTTAAGATGTCTTTCCACATTCAGATTTCCAGTGCCCATGTGCTTTCCCCCTGAACACTCAATCTTGGGGCATAGAAGCAAGTTCTGCGAAGGATTTTCAATAAGATTTAATACAATCCATGTATAAATGGAGAACAATTGGAAGACTTTCTCAAGGTCACTCAGCAAGACACTGACTTCCTTTCGCAGAGGTGACTGTTTTTCTTCATATTTTTGTACCTGACTCATGCTTCTTCCATCAGAATCGACGTGTCCTGATTTTAACTGTGTCCTGTCCCATTTCTTAGAGGGTAATCTAAATTTAGAAACAAAATATATTTCCTTATGCGTAATCAAGCGGTGACATCCCTGTAACTGAACCACCCGAATACCCTGTATTTCACATAATTTAACTCATAAATATCGACCACTGTGCTGCCATCTCCAATCTCTGTTTATAACCTAATGAGAGCAGAAAGTCTCAGCAAGTCGAAGCCCGCTTAAGCTTGATATTGTATTTGTTCCCTTTTTGTTTGTTTGTATTCATTTTATAAACATCTGTGAAGTCCCCGCCTGCTCTGCACTCAGGAACCTTCTAAGCAATGTGACTACATCAGTAAACAAGCCAGACAGGATTGCTGTTCTCATTCATCTTACATGTGGGGGAGGAGACAATACGTGCATAAACAATAATTTCAGAGGGCACTAAATTTTAAGAGGGAAATAAATGTGTGTGTATGCGGGTCTGTGCTACTTTCTACAACAAAAGCTTCTGTGTCAAGGTGCAACTGGCGCTGACATTTGAAAAATGAGAGAGATGGCTCTTTGATGAACCAGAACAAAAGAACGTCAGGCATAGGAAGTAGTCATCGCAATGTCCCTGCTAGGGGAATGCCTTAGTGCGTCAAGGAAAAGAAGCCAGGTGTCTGGATCATCACGGGGCAGTGGGAGCAAATTTGGAACTGAGGTCGGAGCGTGGGTGGGGCTGGATCGCGTGGCGCTTTACGGCCGTGGTGGAGAGTTCTGATTTTATTCTAAGGGTAAAAGAAGCCATCGGAGAGCTTTAATCAAAACAGTACCAGGACACAAATTTTGCTTATAAAAGACCACTCTGGGGGAGAAGGAATTGGTGGTGGTAGGATTGGAAGAAGAAAGCCCAGTTAGGGGACCACTGAAATTTACCGTGGGCAGATGATGACAAACTCGAATAGAACAAGAGCAGTGGCGGAGAGAAGACAACAGAATCAACAGATGTTTGGGTCTGGAATCTGGTGAACGCCCAGTGAGATGGATGTTGGGGGGAAGGAAGCGAAGGAATTGAGAGTAAATCTCAGGTTTCCTGTTTAAGCAATTGGCAGCAAATGGATGTTTACTATGATGAGGAAAACACGGGGGTAGAGTAGGTAGCAGGGGTGGGATGGGATGAAGGACCGAGAGGTAGAGTGTTAGCAGCACAGAGGAAGTTAAACCCGGTTGGAGGGAGCTGACTAGTGCATGGATGAGCAGACTTTTGAACATAAACACCCTTCTAAGGAATGCTGCTCTGTTCCCGAGGCTATTCTAGCAATGAGTTAGAAATTAACAGTATTGGAGAGAGAGGGGAGCTCTTGAGTAGGTAACTGGGGCCAGAACACAGGATGCTCAGACTCCAGGTGAACAAGTGGCCTCAGATAAAAGCGTTATGCAACGCATGCTATATCTATCACATTCACGTCTCTTTCCATATATCAGCTTTTCAGATTATATAATTTTCACCGGCTTATCTTATTTTTTCCTGTTGGCTCCAATCTGTTAATCCAATCCAGTGAATTCAGATCTGTATTTAATTATTCTATTAATTGGCTTCTTCTTAATCAGTCCCATTTGTTTTGAGATTTTTTTCCGTTGGTTATTCATCATAACTCTGTTTGACTCCGTGTCCTTAAACACGTTCGTTATCAAAGTTTTAACATCTTTGTCTGATCATCTCAGCCTCTGAGTCATCTCAGTGGGTTTTTATTGACTAATACCCAGAACATACAGTCACATGCCACTTAATGACGGGGGTCTTTAGGTGACTCCGTCATCGCACTAACATCACAGAATGCGCTTACACACGCCTAGACGGTGCAGCCTACCGCACACCCGGCCTGTACGGGACAGCCTAGTGCCCCTGCGCTACACGCCTGTCTGGCGTGTTACCATACAAAACGTCACAAGATTAAATCCAGCGCGAGAGAAAATAATGAGAGCCACAGAAGCGGTGGCCGCGAGGTGTGTGAGGCTGCTCCCGGCGCGACACGGCATGCCGTTCCGCGGCGAACTTTGTGTAAGTAAAAAGAGTGTGCTCTGAGATCGTGCATAGTAAATGCGGCAGCGCACCATAGCTGTTTGCCATCGTCGAGGGCTGCGTGGCGTACATCATCGTGCGTGGTATACTTTTATGCCACGGGCAGTGTGGTAGGTTTGATTTACACCGGCATCCCCACAACCATGTGAGTGACGTGTTGAGCTGTGACAATAAGACAGCCACCAGGTCACCAGGCGATGGGAACTTTCCAGCTCTGTTATAAGCTTATGGGAACGCCATCGTGAACATGGCCCATCACTAACCAAAACCTCATCAGGCAACACGTGACTGTATAAGTAGCTTCTACGCTGATGGGGAAAAATTAATGAAATGATTGCTAACGACAGGAGCGGATGATTTATAGAATACATGTGGCAGATACTTGACCTGGTAAAAAATGCACTAGAAATCAAGATATACAAATGAAACAACTGTAAGGTAAAATTTTTCAACCCAATGGGTGGGGGGTTTAAGAATAAATCAATAAAACAACCACCTCTGGGTGGTGAAATATACTTATTAATACATGAAGATAGGAATACAGATTTCAGAAGCGCTCTTAGAAAATAACGTGGCGGCGTGTTTTTGAATTCTGCATATGCTTACCTTCCGATCCACAAGTTTCTCTTCATAATAGCTACACCAGGCAAACAGTCAGATGTTTCTCTGCACGGTCCCCTTAATCTCGTGGGAGAAGGGAGCTAAGAGAAAAAATGATCGAAAGAGGTTTCCGGTTTTCTTGGACGGGAACCGATAATTCCTGCAAAAATGATCGCCGGGTCGCACACATTGGGACCCGCACTCCAGACGAGAGCGAACCGCGTCAAGGTCTTGCTCGTTTTGTTTGTTTGTTTGTTTGTTTGTTTGTTTTCCTGTTTACTTGCATTTGTCCTAGACGTGCTCAGTAGCTGGTGATCTACGATGTCGGTCCTTCCTCTAGAGAATTCTATATGGCCCGCCGCCTTGCTCAGACCTGTCTCTGGCGTCCGTAGTGCTACCTATTAAACGAATTAGCTGTGCTCCTTTGGCGTAGTTAATTAGCAATAACCGTACTGTTGTTTGAGGATGCTGCGGTCTTAATGTCCTCTTGTTATCTGTCTCACCTGAATACTGAGCCATGTAATGGTTCTACAGAGTCACGAGGTAGCCAGGATCCTTTTCGGCTTTATTGTTATTGTCAGCCCCGGCCTGCTTTTGACTGTGGTATTAAAGCGTTTTGGCTAATCGACATAGTTACAGGCGCCGGGTAAGAAGCAGTTATGACATGAATGTGAATACAAGGTGATTACATTTATTGCTCGTGTCTTCGCAATTAGACTGGGAAGTTCAAGGTAAGGCCTTGTCCTTTGTTCCAGCTTTTCTGGCTGTTCGCAGAACTAATTCAGTACCCAGAAGGCTCTGAAGATGTTGTTTTGGTATTTGTTAGTCAACAGATAAGCTTAGAGCACCTGCCAGGTAGCTAGTTCCCTGCAGTCTGGGATGGGACAGGTCTCATTGCTCACTCTGTGTCCTTCCTGAGTATCTGCCATGCGCCACCCTGGGCTCTGTCCTGAGGATGGAGGATGTAGTCTCTGCCCTCCGGGCTTTCAGAAAGAAGTGCAGAGTCCCAGAGCCGAGGCTCACGTCAGCTGGTGTCTACGTCAACTCCTCACGGAATGCTTCGCGCAGCATACACCTGGCAACCTCCTTTGGTGGCTTTCCAGGTGGGGGTTGGCCGTCTCATGTGTTGGAGAATTCGTCATCTCTACATCAGTCCATTCCATGCTGTGTGCAACTTGGGTCATGAAAAAGATTTTAAGAACTATGCTTTGTTGTAGCACGTCATTTCCTTCGAGGAGTCAGTCTGCCCGCCCTTTTGCAGGGAAATGGGTGGTTATTGTACCGGTGTGATTTTCCGCTTACCCGTCTATTATTCCCTTTCTGACACAGTATGAATATGACACCCTTCAAGATTCTTACTCTCTGAGTCTGTATGACTTCCGGCGTCCAACTGCCTAAAATGAAATTCGGTTGCTCCGGAGGGATCTTGTCAATAGAGAGAGTGGCTATCACCTCCATTATTCTAGATT
>NW_011889005.1:718344-720347 GCF_000151845.1 Pteropus vampyrus
GGCCGCATACACTTCCTACAACTCCCCGTTGCCATGCCACCCACCCGCACATACCTGGTCGTTAAACAGAATCTTGTCACCCATGAAGCAAAGCCTTCCGTCCCTGGCCAGCTGCTTACCTACAGGGCTGACTCCTCGTAGGGTTGTACAGACATTTTCCTCCAGACCTACTAAGTGCCAGACCATGAGCCCTAAGAACACTGGCAACAACATGTCAGACACGATCCCCCTGTGTTGAGGAGATTATTATGATACAGACAGACTCGTGACAACACGGAGGGGGACTGTGGGGTACTTGTTCTGAGGTGCAGACCGGGTCCAGGTAATGTCAGGAATTTCCGCCATGATGAGGAGTCTGGATCTTGATGAAGAAGCCGATATAGTATACTTATTTGAGTTCCAAGAGAATATTTGTTCTGGTTTTGTGTTACTAAGCTGAGGTTTTGTGATGCAATAAAAAGACGTTTCTATAAGCCACTCTAACTATGATCCATGAACGATTAAGTAACACAGCAATAATGATTCGTCCCGACTGTTTTTTCTTACCTTGCTGAGAGTTTTCACAAAGGCATCAATCCAGCCGAAACTCTCGTCACCCTGAGGTGCACATATGGCGGATAGGACTCTACCCATTAGACTGATGAGCTCATTGATACCATAGGACACTATGGAGTATGGGAAGCCACATTAATTGCTTCTTATAGGGATGACGTATAAATAACTCTTGGGCTGCCACATGCCCCTTTTATCACACGTTCTCCCCATGACCTTGGCAGACATCACTAATTCATCGTGGCATTTCTCTGCTGAGCCCAGATGCAGCTTCCACGTTTTATATATAATCCTTCAGGCAAGGTCATGACCAATAAATGAATGGAATTGGGCATACAAGTCACAACATACCTGCCATCTATCCTTGGCCTGTTATGCAATCGGTATTATGCCAGTGCCCTTCAGACACCATGTTATTTAAACCTTTTGATAGTTAAGTAACTGGCAAGACCAGTGATCATGCCCCCCTGCTCAGAGCATACAGTGTTCTTCGCGGAAGAGCAGCTAGGACGAGGCTAGAAAACAGGTGTCTGCCCATGCGGAGACTCGCCAACCCTTACGGAACACAAACCTTGGCTATTACGAAAAGGCTCTCTTAACCTGAGTTTATAATTCTCACCCGAAATTTGAAAAAATAATAAAACATTAGGAAGAAAATAAAGGTATGTTATGAAGTATCGGATAAGCCTCCGTCCTGTTTAAATTAACATACTTTCTCAATTTGCGTGATTCTCAGTAATCTTGCCTATGGGACAAAAGTGTTTTTTTGTTTGTTTGTTTTTGTTTTTGTTTTTTGTTTTTTTAGATTTGGGGCATAATGATTCTCTGAGCTAGGGTCCAGCAGATTTTAGAGGATGACCAGTAATCCAGGATGATGTCAATACAGCCCAGCGATGCATGCTGTCCTAGAGCATGAGACAGAGGTGTCATTCAGGGAGACGGGACTTCCAGCTTCTCAGACACAGACTGTAGACAGCCCACTTGAAATCTGCATTTGGCTGATGCAGCCTAGATTGCATGGCGACACACCTCTGGGCCTGTCTCCACCTCTAGGGCTGTGGGGGTCAAGGGCAAGAACCAATATGCACTGACCACTGACCGTATGCCAGTCGCGGCGCCACTACGTTGGATCACAGGGCAGGTGCGCTGTGATCCATCACTCAGGGACAAAGGATGGCTGGGCCGGTTCAGAGGAGCACACAGATATACAGCTCACAGATAGCAGATTGCAGAGGCTCAAGTCTGCGTGGCCGTAGAGGACGTGCCGCTGCCACTCCCGCAGAGGAACAGCGGGGAGTGACTACGGGACACTCCTTCCTGACACGGGCTTGTTCGTTACAGCCGCATCCGTTGCCTTTCAGGGGAGAGAGGCTGTGTGTGTGTGTGTGTGTGTGTGTGTGTGTGTTGGACAAGTGGACTGTGAAATAGCATTTTTCTTCGTACACAGTGTT
>NW_011889005.1:720397-721844 GCF_000151845.1 Pteropus vampyrus
GTGAGGCTTAAGAGGCCACAAGATGAGTAGGTTCAGCCACGGATACCATCCAGGTGGTCTCCACACCACACAGCTCCCTTGAGCCTATGTCCTTGCAAACAGCTCCCACTCTGGGAATAGTGGACAGAGAGGACAGACATTCCAAGGACGGGGTGGGGGTTGGGGCAAGGGGCCTCTGACTGCCCAGGTCCAGATGGAAGGTCGACAGGCTGTCACACCCTCTCATGGACCTCCTTCATCAAATATAGAGACACCATTGGACCCCCCCAGCAGATTGCCACCTGCTGGGATGAAGACGGGTCGGTATCTAGTGGCAACAAAGGTCTGAAGCACGTCCTTACTGGCTGTTGAGCTGCCCTGGTGAGAACTGGGAACAGCTTCCCACATTTCCCAGAAGAAACGGTGCCAACAAAAGGAGATAAGGTACATGGTGAGCTTCGGTTTTGCCAGCATCGGGCTAAGAGCGAGGCGTGCTGTGCTCATCCCCTGTGCAGAGTCTGATGGGTGGGTGTTTGTGCTATGCCTGCATTATAGGCAGGGAAATCAGAGTTTCAGAGAGGCACATACCTTTCCAGCGTCTCATAACTAGCAAATGGCACAGAAAACAGACAACTCAGGTAGCCTGGCTTCTGGGTGTCCGGTCACTAATCCTGTGCTCTGCATGGCCAATCAGTACCCTGTGGTTTATGTGATTTTCATTCATGTTCAATTTACCTGAAATTAGTTTTGACACTGAATTATGGCTCTAGGCTGACCGGGGAGTTTCTGTCAACAGAAAAACAAAATTCCTCCAGAAGTTGATATAATAATGCTTTTATGGCCACGCTCTGGATTCCAGTGTGTCATGGAGCCTTGGTACTCAGTGGTCTGCATGTTAGAAGTTGTTGACATCACCTAGGGCTTGTGAGAGATGCAGAGGCTTGGGCCCTACCTCAGGTGTACTAAATCGGGATTTGTGCTCTAAGCAGATCCCTAGGCATTTTATCTGCACATTAAATCTGGGAAGAGCTGCTCTAAAGCACATGTGGGAGGCACAGCTGTCACCTCAGCCTAACAGGCTCCTGTCCTGAGAAATAAGCCAGGCCACCAGCAGACGTGGAGTTGGAGACGCCGAGGTTTCATTTAACTTATTTTACAAAAAAAGTTCTGAGTTTATGACACCACCACTAAAAGTACAACTATTAACAAAAACCACAATCGATTTTATAGTCTGGGCCTCATGCCCCAGCCCCCACACAGGGTGCTAGGATATAGCGATGATCTAGATGTTCTCTCTGTCATCAAGGCGTTCATGGCAGAGCAGCATCACAGAGGGTCGTAACTCTTGTTCTGCTTATTCTTTCCAAAGATACAGAATGAATGTGAAGGGGGCAGAGAGAAGGGGACACCCAGTTCTACCCATGGACATCATCAGAGATGGTTTCATAGAGGTGTCGTTTGAACTTGA
>NW_011889005.1:723094-725296 GCF_000151845.1 Pteropus vampyrus
AAAAGGCTCTCTTAACCTGAGTTTATAATTCTCACCCGAAATTTGAAAAAATAATAAAACATTAGGAAGAAAATAAAGGTATGTTATGAAGTATCGGATAAGCCTCCGTCCTGTTTAAATTAACATACTTTCTCAATTTGCGTGATTCTCAGTAATCTTGCCTATGGGACAAAAGTGTTTTTTTGTTTGTTTGTTTTTGTTTTTGTTTTTTGTTTTTTTAGATTTGGGGCATAATGATTCTCTGAGCTAGGGTCCAGCAGATTTTAGAGGATGACCAGTAATCCAGGATGATGTCAATACAGCCCAGCGATGCATGCTGTCCTAGAGCATGAGACAGAGGTGTCATTCAGGGAGACGGGACTTCCAGCTTCTCAGACACAGACTGTAGACAGCCCACTTGAAATCTGCATTTGGCTGATGCAGCCTAGATTGCATGGCGACACACCTCTGGGCCTGTCTCCACCTCTAGGGCTGTGGGGGTCAAGGGCAAGAACCAATATGCACTGACCACTGACCGTATGCCAGTCGCGGCGCCACTACGTTGGATCACAGGGCAGGTGCGCTGTGATCCATCACTCAGGGACAAAGGATGGCTGGGCCGGTTCAGAGGAGCACACAGATATACAGCTCACAGATAGCAGATTGCAGAGGCTCAAGTCTGCGTGGCCGTAGAGGACGTGCCGCTGCCACTCCCGCAGAGGAACAGCGGGGAGTGACTACGGGACACTCCTTCCTGACACGGGCTTGTTCGTTACAGCCGCATCCGTTGCCTTTCAGGGGAGAGAGGCTGTGTGTGTGTGTGTGTGTGTGTGTGTGTGTGTTGGACAAGTGGACTGTGAAATAGCATTTTTCTTCGTACACAGTGTTTGAAAAACCACTCTTAACTTTTATTTTCTTCACTCCATCTATCATCCATCTGTCTCTGACCTCATTTAATCCCTTCGAAAACGCCCCATGTTCCCTCTCTTCCCACTCAATTCTCATCACCCTGTTTCTTTTGCATTCGCAGCAATTATAATCACGTCGGAAAGTTCTTCACTAATTCCTTATGAAAAAGTGTACTACCTGATGA
Organism: Pteropus vampyrus; assembly: GCF_000151845.1. NCBI lineage: Eukaryota > Metazoa > Chordata > Mammalia > Chiroptera > Pteropodidae > Pteropus > Pteropus vampyrus. Next base: position 724,167 of record NW_011889005.1, read on the forward strand.
CCTCACGCATCCTTGCTTAATAACATTCATAACTATTATAATTCTCCATGTATTTTCATGCTTTTTGATTATCTTATTACTGGCTGCCTTCTTTGCTACTATGTAACTTCCATGAGATCAGGAGAGGTCTATCTCTGTTCATCTTTTTTTTCCCTAAGTACCTAGTAATCTTGGTTTTAAGAACAAATAATAGATAAAACGATGTATCATTTTATAGTTAAGAAAATAGATTTGATACAATTACATGACATGCCACCTGTTACAGAATTTATAAATAGCACGGACTGATTTAGAACTCATGATCTGCGTGACTCCAGAAGTCCATCTTTTCAGCACCCCTCCTTACATAATTGTGAGTTCCCTCATTTTTAAGAGACCCCAACCTCTGTCGGGACCTTTGTGCCAGATTAGGAAAGAAAAAGTCTCCACCCCCGTTTCTAACTCTGCACACGTCCTGGTCCTTCTTCCTGAGCTTGCGATCTGCAGGGAGCATTTCTTTCTGGTGGGTGTGAAGCCGATGTTCCCCAGCCTCTCGCAGTGCGGCTGGGGCCGTGGGACTGTCACGTGCGGGGAATGTAGGTGATGCTCTCCACTCCCAGGCCAGGCCTCTACTCTGTCCTGCTAACTCACGCATTCTCTCTCCTGGGTCTGTAGCGCTGGAAACACGTCACTTTAAGAGGGCAATGTTACCGGGTTCCTTTGTCACCGGTCACGGCGCAGCCTCCTTGGAGGGCGTCCGAGTGCAGCAGCAAGTGCTAAGATTGGACTGTTAGATTTAGAAAGGACTTAGTAGTAAAAGGTTATGAAGCTTTAGCAATGTTAACAGAACCTCTGCCGCGTCTTAGGTTCCTTCTCTGCAAACTGGAGATGCACGTAACTGCCTCGCTCAGCAGCGATGTTTAATACAATGAGGAGTAAATGACAACACAGGTGAAGCCTTGAGCAGAGACCGCCACCTGATAGGGAATCTGAGGCTGGCATCTATGACCAGGGTCTTCTTGCTGATGCAGTAACAGAGCCTGATGTCGAGACGCGGCTTTCATTTTTCTCTTTCGATTATTCTATTGTGAATCCTTAAAAGATTAAGTTTATTTTCCCTTGAGGCAATGTGCACAGATTTAAGTTTAATT
>NW_011889005.1:725346-736599 GCF_000151845.1 Pteropus vampyrus
GTCCTGGTCCTTCTTCCTGAGCTTGCGATCTGCAGGGAGCATTTCTTTCTGGTGGGTGTGAAGCCGATGTTCCCCAGCCTCTCGCAGTGCGGCTGGGGCCGTGGGACTGTCACGTGCGGGGAATGTAGGTGATGCTCTCCACTCCCAGGCCAGGCCTCTACTCTGTCCTGCTAACTCACGCATTCTCTCTCCTGGGTCTGTAGCGCTGGAAACACGTCACTTTAAGAGGGCAATGTTACCGGGTTCCTTTGTCACCGGTCACGGCGCAGCCTCCTTGGAGGGCGTCCGAGTGCAGCAGCAAGTGCTAAGATTGGACTGTTAGATTTAGAAAGGACTTAGTAGTAAAAGGTTATGAAGCTTTAGCAATGTTAACAGAACCTCTGCCGCGTCTTAGGTTCCTTCTCTGCAAACTGGAGATGCACGTAACTGCCTCGCTCAGCAGCGATGTTTAATACAATGAGGAGTAAATGACAACACAGGTGAAGCCTTGAGCAGAGACCGCCACCTGATAGGGAATCTGAGGCTGGCATCTATGACCAGGGTCTTCTTGCTGATGCAGTAACAGAGCCTGATGTCGAGACGCGGCTTTCATTTTTCTCTTTCGATTATTCTATTGTGAATCCTTAAAAGATTAAGTTTATTTTCCCTTGAGGCAATGTGCACAGATTTAAGTTTAATTCAAGACCAGCATAATGTTTCAAATAACCAAAACTGGACAGTCGTGGAATCGCCTGGTGGATGCAAAGGATGGCAGATGCTACAAGGTGCATGGTGAGGTGTCTGTGGTCTGTGGGTTATTTCCCAGGAGAAACCGTAGCCAGTAGGCTGGAGGCGGTGTACTGTCTTTGGAAAGTTTCATGCTTGATCTCCACTTCTTATTCCAGGGGTTACTAATTTGGTAAATGTTAATAAAGAACTTAACATTTCTGACCATAAAAATGAAAGAGGGAATCACAGTTTTATAAGTGCCAGGAATGTCTCAGGGGACTCCACTAACATTTGATAAAGGCCCTTATCTTCCCATCCTAAGCATTCAGCGGTCGTTAGGAAAGGAATGTAGTTAAGTACTTCTCATGGACACCCAAACACCTGGAAAAATGCTTGCAGGCAGCCACCCACAGCCTCTCAGATTTGGGCACTTTCTCCCTCAACGCATCCAAGGCATTCCTTATGTTTCTTTGCCTCTCTGCAGCTCGAGCCTACGAGGATAAATTAGGTTCTCACTGCGTAGTGGTGTGGGGTGGGAAGGCGTGTAGTTCAAGGCCAGACTGAGCTGCGGTCAGACACTCGTGTGCTCTAACTCTGTGCCTCTGAGAGATCATTTGCAGGGTTGTGGTGAGAACTGGCATCAACGCATGGAAAGTACACAGCAGAGTCCTCGATATCCAGCCCGCTCAGTTCATGATGACTAATTTTGTAAATGCTTTTAACTGGCGTCTATCAGTATTCTTAGTCCTCCGACCTCCAGTCCGATCTGCTCTATGCTTTTTCCTGACGCCATTATTTGGCTTTCTGCTCTCTTCCAATTTTCTCGTCTCCACGTTCCACCCACAACCAACATCACGTTCGATCCTTTGAAAATACTGTCTGTCTTTTCAGATCTTCGTGATTTAAGTCAAATGTTTCTTTAACATACGTCCTTCCTGGGACCCTCCTCCACACTTCCCCAGGATATACACACGCACACACACACGTACACATGGGACCCATTAGAGGTTTGGCAGAAAGTAAGAGGCATGTGATGTGATCACGTCGAGCTTGAGGTCTTGCGGCATTGATGAGGTCTCTGCGTGATGAGTGCAGGTACACAGGACTGCAGCCCAGAAGGAAGTTTGGAATCCTAAGGGGCAAAAAAATCCTGGAAAACTGAGCGAAGAACTAAAAGTCTTACTAGCAATCAGTGTAGACCATTGTAGTGCTGCCATATTCCCTACATCACAGAAGACTGCCTTTCTCACCCCCTTTCTCTAAGACGGTTCCGTGGAAATAGTTCCTGGCCATTGGTTGCATCGGGAAGGGACGTGCGCCACTGCCAGCTGCAGCAGTGAAGGGCTGGTGGGCTGTTCTTACTCCTGTCTCTTGCTGTAACAAAGGATGATTGGGACAGGAGAGCCACAGGTATGAAGCGTGCCTTCTCACGGAGTCACCACCACTACGAAACTCGACCACAAGTTGATTAGACCTGCAGCCAACAATCCGAGCACAGGAAATAAGGTTTTGCCATGTTAGATCATCAGGGTTTGGGTCACGTGTTGTTATGTAGCAGCCCAGCCTCTCCTAACTGGTACAATGTCTTTGCAATTAGCTCCTTCGGACATCAGGCACTTCAGAATTAAGCACGGACGCACACCACACTGTTATGAGAAGGCTGTGGCATCAGCCCCCACGCCGTCTTTGGTAGAAGCCAGTGGAGTGACAGGCACTCAAAGGTGAGCAGGAGGGAGAAATGCACGTAGCTGAGATGAAGCACCCCGGGGGATCCCCAGAGCTGAGCTACTTTCCACGGACGGGGTGCTGCCAACCAGGATTATAACATTTAGAAATTGTTCTTCACAACCAAACATTTGATATGGCAGGAACCTTGAGAAATTGAATCTCCTTGCCTGCAGAAGACAGAGTGACTTTTGAGTAAGAATGGCTTCAAAAAAAAGAAAAAAAAAAAGATGCTCCTGTGAGAACCCTTCAGGTAGATAATTAATATGTAGCTATATATAGATTTGAATACTTTGACTTAAATCATGTATTTAGAGCACAATTTAGCATTTTTAAACCTTCTTTTTTTTTTTTTTTAAGTTTCTTTTGCCTCAGTTGTACCTGCATCAGGACACTTAACATCCTGGGGATTTTGCCCTGAAAAAAAATTGTTTTTTAAATATTCCTAAATTGGTGAACTCCTTTGTATAGAAACTGCAATGACCTTTTAAGGCCTTTGCTTTAAAGGCTGGTAGAAGCTGAGCCCTAAGCAAATGGCCTCCCTTCCTTCCTCCCGGCCCATATTCTGTGCTTTGTTACAAGGGCATATCATTTCCTGCTGGAGGCCCGATCTATCAGTGAGTTTTGTATTCCGTGTTGCCAGGTAAATCACACCTGATTTCAAAGGCAGCACAGAACCATTCCAGTCAAATACCTACGGTGCATTCTATGAATTAAGTCTTCTTTGAAGTTTATATTTCTCTCCTGGTGATCAGGATATATATAGAGAACTTAAAAAGCTCCATTGGGCATCTCTCTATGAGCTCAGATAAAAGCCAGTCTTAGGGGATCCCCCTGCCCCCAGCACTCAGATGCCTTCCTGGTCTGGGTCACTCCGAGCCGAAGTTTTGCTACTTGTCTCTTCCTTCCTTTTCTCTTTGCTCCCTCCCTCTCCCTCCATTCCTTTCTTTCCCCCTCCCTCCCTTTCTTTCTTCCATTAATGTTTTTCTGAGTGGCTATCATGTACCTGTCACTGTGACAGACAGTGGGAATTCGGCAGCGAGGAAGTTGGATTAATTTCCATCATAGTTATTTTATCTCAGTGAGGGGACCAGAGGTAAGCCCGTGAGGATGCTGCAGCAGGGTGAAGTCACCTGGTCATGGAAGGTCCTCTCCAGGAGGTGACATTGAGCTGGAACCTGGACGTTGGGAAGGGGAAGCCATGCAAAGATCTGGGGGAAAATCAGACCTGTCTTTCTTTACAAAAGAAAAGAAAATAGGAGGGTGAAAGAAGTCTTTGCTAATTTATCTTTACGTCCTAGAAAAGATTTTATCTCCTAGAACCAATGCCAGGCTTAGGAGCAAAGGAGAAAGGCGTACCAATGAGGGTGTGTCCTTGACATGGGGACAAGGGCTTCTGACAGTCTCTGAGGCTGTCACAGCAAAGGAAGATGTCGAATGGCAGGGCAGCGGTCACCAACAATTGTTCATTCACGGGAAGGAGCCTAATAACCTGACTGCATGCTTACCCGGTGGTTACGGTTAGGGTTATGGTAGGGGTAGGGGTAGAGTTAGGCTTAGGGTTACGAGCTCCTGGTTATGCTGTTCTGAGCTCCTGTGGCCTCAGAGGGAGTGGCTATGGGGCTGGAAAGGGGTCTGGCTCGGCCCTTCTGGTCCCTTCTGGTCCCTCTCAGTGAAGAAAGAGTCACTTCTGCCAGGCAAACCATCAGCGTGGCTCGGGCGGGAGTTCCTCGCTGGGTGACTCCACAGCTGCCGTGCGGTGACAATCTGATAACCTTTCTTCTCTTCAAGTGCAGAGTAGCGGGGACCTGCAGGATCAGATAGGAGAAAATGGATTCTGACAAGGCATTTTCAGGTTTTCAAAAGGCAGGTCTTCATTCCGGCCTGATGTTTCATATGGATTTATAATCTTCCCATTATGAGAGAATCAAAAGAGGTCATTTGGAGAGGTTTTTATCTTCTCCTTCTGAGGAGGAGGCCTCATGAAACATTTATGAGTTTTCCGACAGTGTCAAACCAAGCTTTCTTTACGGTCCTTTCTTCTTCAGCGGTGCCCTTCAGAGGGGCCTGGCTCATTCCCGTTGCTCAGCGCTGTCCCTTGAGGTTAACTCATTAATGACGACAGTTTGCTTTTTTCAAAACTCCCGACCTGTACCACTCCCCACCTTCTGGAAGAACCGTGCTAAATTAGTCAAATGCAGTGACTTAATTCGGATGCTACTTTTCTCTGGCCAATGCCTAGTTGGAAATTCACCCCAGATCCGAGACAGCATGCGAGCACCGGGGTGTAAACCAAGTTCTAAATTACATGCTATTTCCTACCAGTCGTATCTTCTAGACCAAGATGCAACTTTCATGATCTCAGCTTCTTTGCTGGTGAACCTGAGATAAAATTAGAGCTCGCGGACCCACGCCACGACACGAAAATAACATGTTACCAGGTGGTTTGTAAAGACTTAGGCGCTACCTAAATATGAAAAAAGTTATCAATGTTAGTAACTGAATTTCCTGAAATTTTATCATGTATCCCACATCAGGTCCCTGACATCGGCCATGCTATAAGGACAAAGACAAATATGGTTACAAGTACTTAAGACCTCAGACAGGAAAGGTAGGAATAACACGTTAAATGTTAAAATAACTCAGAGGTACAAATGTCGATAGAAAACTATCTACAACTGGTATAACAGGGAAGAAACCGTAATTCAAAAACTAACTGCATGTCTACTATATGCCAGGAAATTAAAATATCATTGATTTCATACAATTATCAGTTAGGTAGATCTTGTTATTTCCATTTTACAGAAGAAGAAAGTTGATGCTCAGAAAGATTCAACAACCTGCCTGAAATGTCATAACTCATAGGTGTGGGGACAGAATTTAAATAATTTATATCCCACTCCAAAGCTATTCTTTGCCCAGCAAACTGTGTACTTCTTGGTTGTGTTTATCTTATGTAATATGACACCATAAAAATATCTCTTCTCTGTATATATTACATTACATTACATTACATTACATTACATTACATTACATTACATTATATTATATTATATTACATTATATTATATTATGTTATATTATATTGTATTTAATTAATGGAGGCTATATGTATATATACACAAAGCCTCCTAAGTGTATACACACAGATATACACAGCTTCCATCATTTAATATAAATAAAATATAGATAAAATATCTGACTAAAGAATTATAAACTAAAACTTGAAAATAAATGTGCTTAATTCAGTTTGTATTCAGCTCCAGAATCAATTGAATGAACTCTTAATGTACTAAAATAGTTTCCTCCAAAATTCACTTAATTACTTTTAATTACAAAAGAATGCCTAGCATTTTACTATACAATTTTGTGTGGGTGTGCGTTTTTTTTTAATCTTTTTAATCGTTCTGCACTCAAAATGTAGGCTTTAAAAATTTTTGAAAGGTTTTATTCTTTCTATTTTCTTAAAAAGAGAGAAGTATAAAAGAAGCTATAGGAATTCTAAACAACATATTAAGTTTTCAGTGTAAAGAGTCGTGAAGGCTTTATGTAGACCTTGCAAGGAAACATTACAGCAACTTAAAAGTGGTATGTTTTGAAAAGCTAACTGCATCTTAAACGAGCCCTGTTATGGCAGCTTGTCTTTTGCAGAGAATACTCTGGAATATGGCCTTCCCACGTGCAGTTACAAACTTACCACTGCCCACTCATAGATGAAGGCTATGTCCCCTTCCTTTAAATCTTTGTGGACACTTATGGCTGACTTGGTCAAAACAGCATGGCAGAAGGGACCCCGTGGGACATCCGTATAAGATCGGAATATGCCGTGCACTTCTCTCCAGCTTTTAGGGGGCGCTGTCTTCAGCTGTGTACTGGGAAGCACAAGTTCCGGGAAAGCTTGCAGTTCTGAAGGACAAAGTGTTCGGTTTTCTGCGAGATTTAGGAAGGACTCGGGGGAGTCAAAACACGTTATCTAGTGGCAGTCCGCAAGAGTCCTGCAGGGCAGAACTTTCTGTCATCAGAATTTAATTTTCGTTTTATATTTAAGCAAATACAGTTGGCCAAAAGTTTTTGATTTTTCTTGCATGCTTTTAAAACAGTTTTAATGAGGAGTAGTTGATGAACAACAATCACACACATCTAAATTGTAGTATTTGGCAAATTCCGTTATACATCTACACCCGTGAGACCATGACCACAGTCAAGATAATGAAGATAGGTCACCCCCAAAGCTTTCCCCAGGACCTTTTATAATTCCTCCTTCCCAGCTCTCACCGAGCCCTCTTCCCCATTCCCCATGCAATCACAGATACGCTTCTGCTCTATTGCAAAAATAAAGGGAAAAATAAACCAAAGATACAAGAAGAAGCCAGATACCGTCATGAGCCTCTGGGTGTAATGCATCAAGAAGGACGGAACATCGCCTCTCTCATCTTCTTGCCAAAAAACCCGAAACAAAACAACAACAACAGAAACATTTAACCGAATGTAATCAGAGAACATTCGAATGAAATCCGGATTGTGGAAAATCTTACAAGACTCTTCAAAAATAGTAATATAATGAAAGACCAAAAAAGGTGAAGACTCTGCTCTAAATTAAAGGAGATTAATGACAACCCATTACCAAACATACTACTTGGTTGAATTTTCGGTGAAAAAAACTATAAATGACATTTTGAAAAATTTAGGAAATTTCTTTTTAAGAAATATTGTTCCTGTGTTAGATTTCTTGTGTATATGAATGATTACATGGAAGATTATTTTTGATTTTCTATGATGGATGCTGAAATATTTAAAGACAAATGTCATGATGTCGGAAACTTCTTTTGTAAATCGAGAGATAAAGCAAATGCAGTAAAATGTTAAAATTGACTAATCCACGTGAAGTTTTTGTGGTTTTATGTTGTATTATTAAATTTTCTGTAGCTGAAAATATTTCAAAAATTTTTCAAAAATATTTCAAAAATATTTCAAAAATTTTTCAAAAATATTTCAAAAATATTTCAAAAATATTTTTCAAGAGATGTTATTTATCAGTATTCTTAGTTAAAAGCAGCTGAGCCCGATTCTGGCTGATTAAAGCAGAAGGAAATCTGTTAGAAGTTGGGCAGTTCTCAGACGATCTAGAAGGCTTGACAGTCATGTGTGGAAGCGACACCACCAGGACCAAAGCCAGGGAACCAATCCCATGCCTCGCCCTGACCGCTTCTCTTGGGCATGGACAGGGTGGCTGATACCACAATGCCAGACCAGGGACACCGCAGCTCAGCCCACCAGCCCAGTTACGGTGGAAGAAGCTGCCTTTTCTCACCCGAAAAGATTCTGCAGAGTTTCTAAGTTCTGAGAGTCGAGGTCTGGCTCAGGTGTGAACGAGGAGGCCAGATGTCCTCAGATACCAAATAAGGCCAGACGTCCTCAGATACCAAATAAGCCACGACAGGACGTTGTGCTTGGGTTGACATTGGGATTAAGAAGGCCAATTTCCAGATTCTGGCTGTCTCTTCCCTTGGTAGATAAGATGGACGTATGTGAGAACCAGGTACATCTTCCAGAATGTGTTTGATTCTCTTTTTGTAGTTACTTGTCTTCCCTTCGTTGGAATAAACTCCTTTCCCTCTGTATCTGCTTATGGCTCCATCTTCACCCAGAGACTTATAAGTCCTGGCAGCTAGCACAGCTGGAGGAAACCTTTGTCTCACCGAAAATGGGTCGACTTCCTGAAGTTCCCCAACGATCCAGCGAGACCTAGCTTCTTCCTCCATGCTTGCTTTCATCATCACTTGTACATATCTCCTCAAATGCTGGTCTTTTAGGTATTTTTTCCTCCATAAGTTATAAGTTTTTGGTTAAAAAGCAAGACATGTCTTTTTTAAAAGTTTTCATCCCATGTTCCTATCTCATAGAAGGAACACAATAAATGTTTGTTTGAAAACAAACAAAAAATTTGTATCTTTAACAGCATTTCCCCTTACTTATTCAAAGGAGAAAATAAATATAAACATTTCCAAGATTTCATATGAAATCTTAGAGTTTATGTAAGTAAACTCTTAGAGTTTATGCAAGTAAAAATGTTTACTTTCACAAAGTCAGCTCAGCAAACTTTGTCTTCAGCCTGTTATCCACAGACTGGTGGCATAGATTGCATGTGCCACATTTTGCGCACAAAGAAACATAAAGACTCGCCTTTCAAGGATACAGAACTTGTTGAGGAAAAGATACTTGTTACAGATTACATTTATACTTAACTTTTAATTACTTTTCTAAGTGATACACACACACCAACTCTCACATGTTTATTTTAAGCCTCACAGCCATAGAGAGTGATACTATTATTTTAGTATTTTTAGTATGATAAGAAAAATGAAGTGCAGTGACCCGGACAGCTAATAATCTAAAGATTCTAATATGAAAACCCGAGCAATCTGACTTCAAACTGGAACGGAAAAAGGACATTAAGGAAAACTAAGGAAATCTGAGTAGAATCGACTTTAGTGAATAATAGTGTGTTGATAGGGGCTCATTAGTTTGATAAATGAACCCCGTGAGATATTAACAGCAGGGAAAACTGGGTGTGGGGTATATGTGGACTCTCTGTGTTGTCTTTGAAATGTTTTTTGCAGATCTAAAACTCTTCTTAAATAAAAAGTTTGCTTAAATTAAAAAGGGAGGGGGAAGCAATGAGAGTAATAATATACACAACGTAATTTACATTTACATAAAGTACTTTATCTGTAATATATATGTATGCAAATGCATAGCAAACGGTCCCAAATTAAAGACACATAAGATTGTAGCAATGTATATAAAACATACACACATTTAAGAGCTGAACAATGTATCCACAAAGTATACACACTGAAGGGTTAGAGTTTAACTCCAAAGAGGGAAATGTATATAGTTCTACAGTGTTTAAATGTTTTCCAGTGAGAATATTTTCTCACATGTCACATTAATATTTTTAGCTAATGAAAGTGAAATCATAAAGGGGTCCTAGGCAGAGATGTGCAGGGAGGAGTAAGGGAATATTTCAGAGAGTAAGAACGTGTCACGAAAAAGGGTCAAAGCTTATAATGTGACTTAATCCAAGTTCTTTAGAGACGCAGTCAAGTACCATGGGAAATACGTAAATATGAAAATTATCCTTTTTTGTGTGCCGACAAATTACTCACATTCTGTGAATGAAGTCTCAGCCCACTCCCACCCCCATCGGCTCTTATCAGGTGGCCTCGTATCCGCTGTGCTTAAATCAGGGCTGTACCTGCTCTGCCGAAATGCTGGGGTGGTGTGGGGTGAATTCAAGAAGCGTCGGTTACCTTGGCCAATGGCGAGCCGTCTTGGATACGGAGTAAATGGGACACTCTCTTCCAGCTGTTGCCTTTTGCAGAGTCTTCAGCCATATCTGAGATGTCACTGTAAAAAACGGTGTTTGAGCAACCATAAGTCTTTGCAATTCTCTTTGGGACAGGAGATTCATGAATTATACATGTCTATGCAGATTTTTCACCTGTGACAGGTGTAGTATGGGCAATTTCCCTGACATATTAAGAAAGCCAGCCATAATACCAGTAACGGATATAAATGAGATGTTCTCGTCAGTTTATTTAACCATTTCGCATCCCCATGTGGTGGAGAGAATGCCATGGCATGCGACTCAGTGGTAGGAATCCTACAGACAGCGGCCTTTGAGGACGGGGTTCTCTGTGAAGAGGTGGACAGATGTGGCTGTTTACTGCTTCATTTAGTTATTTTTCCCCTCTGAACCATGCCACCTGAGTCGTGGCACATCCCATCTGAAAAACCAGCTGGCGAGCTCAGCTGAGTATTTTCCCTAGAGATGAGACAGATGTCAAAAAGTGGAGAAAAAATGATCTGTAGCCAGCAAGGTGTTATTGCTGGAAATGCTTTGGCTTCCAGGCAGGTGGGTCCTGTAATGCCACCTCATGCTCTATAATCACTTTGACCTGACGGAGTCCTGATGCAAATCATATTCGAGGAAATCAGATACTGCCCCATGTAAACTCTGTATGCGAAAGGTTAAGAAACTGTTTTCCCAGTGAGTGATCTTGAGTTCAGAGCGGGAGCTCTGGACTGGGAAGCTAGAATCTCCACAAGGTGACACAGGAGCTGACACAGATATTTGAAAGACACTTGTGGGGTGTGTGTGTGTGTGTGTGTGTGTGTGTGTGTGTGTACTTGTTGTTGTTTTATGAATCATTTAATCTTCATGAGGATCCTGAAGGATTGGCCTATCATCACCACCATTTGAAAATGAGGAAGCTGAATTAGAGGGACATTAATTGGTCACAACCTCTGCATAGAAGAGCTGGGAGCTGGGCCCAGCTATAGTCTGTGTTCTTAGCTGCCATGCTCCATGCCCTTTCTCGGCACGAGTGTCCTGTCAGGTGTGGAGTGTGTCCTATCATTGGGATGTAGGATAGCTCGCTCAGGACTTAATGTAATTCATACATGAGAGATGTTGAAACGAGTCCTGTCAGTGAGCTCACCTGTCCCCGTCATCCAAAACAGGGGTCACAGACACTTAGCTCCCCCCCACCCCAAATGTAGCGCTCTCACAAAATACGGCGGAATCCAGCAAAATACTCCGACCTGGTCTGTTGCTTTCATTCAGTTTCAGAAAGCAGAGATGCAGTTCAAAGCCTTGGGATAGTTTTGCGTCTATTTGTTCTCGGGTCAACTCTATCTGATCCGAGATGATATGTGGCACTTTGCCACTTATTAGCCTCGAAACTCTGGGCAAATCACTCCCCAGTTTCTCGGATTCCACAGGAGTAAATGGGGACCTTTTTATTCTCTTATGGA
>NW_011889005.1:738639-743056 GCF_000151845.1 Pteropus vampyrus
ATGTACACATGCGTGTGTATATTATATATGCCTACACGCACACATAGATTTTTTTTTTCAGTATAAGTAAATATGCTCCATAGAATATTAGAGGCACCAAAAAATAGTTGTTTCCCTCTGGTGTCCTTTATTTCATCTGTCGATGATATTCTAGCTCCAGTTAAACTCGGCTGGGACAATTTGTTCAGGCCCCAGCATGTCACCTTAGTCTTGGCCAGGACACCACTCTGGGTGGAAATAGAACACTGTCCTGTGACTGCAAGAGGTGACCATTCTCAAAGACGAGGTCAACGCTTTTACCCTCCCCTGGTCGCAGGGCTCGGCCCCTGGCCCCCCGCCCCCGACTCTGTTGACCTCGTTCCAAACATGGAGACCCTGAGAAATAAACTTGCCCACCACGCCTCACTCACCCCTCATTCATGCCCTCACTCAGACTTCAGTCCAGATTCAAGGGCATGGGAGCTTCAGCTCCGAGAGTCTGGCCCCTCATGAATACGCAGGGACATTCCAGGGGCTGTGTCCATTTTCCCCAGTTCTCTCAATAATATCTGCTCTGGCATCGTACCAATTCCACTGCGTTCATCCTGCCTGCGAATGCTCCTCGATACACAGCTCACACGTCTCTTCTGCTGAGGGTGTTCTCTGCACTCTGCGCTCTGCGTTCGGGCTCATTTGTCATCTTCTCTCCCCTGGGGTCTTTTTATTACTCCCATTGGCTCTGGCTTCGTTAAGCGGGGGTCTGAACTGTCATCGTCTGCAGGATCCACGCCCCTGACAGAAAGAATGAAACAGTAGCACTTGTCCACTGTCCGCTCAGGTGCCGAGACTTTTTCCCGTGGGATAGTCTCTCAAATCATTACCGCTCATTTGGGGATGCGCATAATTGACAGCCAGGAAATGATTCAGGTCAAAGTAGAACAATGAGGGGATCAGCTCACTTACTATGTGTTTTGTGGAATGAAAACAAAACATAACCTGTAAATAGAAAATAAAACATCCCTTGGGGTGTTTTGGTATTTTGATAGCTGGATGATTTACCCCTTTTTATAAGAAAATAATAATTGCAAATATATACGAGAAATATCCAAATGATCGACTAATAGGTTCACTTCATACGATGCATGCACATGGGATTGATTAAGTACAGTGCTCAGACTGTAGAAAAATTCAAGGTGCAGACAGAGTCCCACACACCTGAGGTGACGATTCTGTGCCAGAGATGGCCAGGTCGCTCATCATGTCCCTTTCCTTACATCCATGGCACAGAGCTCAACTACATTTCCCAGCCTCCCTTGCAGTTAGTTAAGGACACGCGATGGGTCATGTGACAGACACATCCAGAGCAATGTGGGCAAAAGGATGCATTTCAAAGGCCATCCAATAATACCCTCCCACACCGACCTTCTGACTTTCCCCACCCACTAACGAGCTGCATGGAGAGGATTCTGAGAATAATAATATAATAATAATAATAATAATAATAGATAAGGGGGTGGAAGGAAGTTTTTGGGGGTGATAGTTATGTTTATGACAAAGATCGTGGTGATGCTTTTGTGTATATATGCTTACCTTCAAATTCATCAAGTATTAGACATTAAATATGGATAGCTCTTTGTATGTCAATAATACCTCGATAAAGTAACTTTAAAAATTAATAAAAATATCTTTATACATTCTAAAAAAAAATGTACACGAGAAGTTCTATGGCATACTGGAGCACTCCGAATTTCTCACGTCTGTTCCCCAGTTTTAGTTCATTAAAAATGTAACATCCAGGCAAGCATACTTCCTGGGCACTAATCGTGCTGTTAGGGAAAAGTGACTAGATCTGCTTTAAGTCTGAATTACTGGAATTAAAGAATTCATTAAAATCTCTGCATAAGCCCTACTGGGAGAAAAAAACACATTCTCTTCGCAGTTAGCGCTCTTCAGATCACTCAGTGGAGAGGTAAAGGATGTGACCTATTTTATGATTTCTGTTGTAAACATCACCCTTGAGTGAAATAAATAGTTTTTTTTAGCCCTCCCCCCCTTTTTTTTTCTAACTGTATCTCTATGTGTCCTTCTCTTCTCGGAGACCCCGATAAGCCGTGATTTACTTCCTTTGTGGTCAGTCTGCAGGTACTTCCTGTGCCAAGCTGTGCAAGCCATAGCTTCATTTATTTAACAGACACATGCGCCTGCTCTACGCTAGCCTCGGTGCCGGAAATGGAAGGTGCCTGGATGTCACTGTCTTGTCATCCAGAGAGATAAACTACAAAGATGGGAGTATAAATACTCCAGGGAGGAACCTGAAGAAGTTCTCAGCTTGAGCGTTTGAGCACGTAGGACTGCGATGAACAGAGACTGGGGACATCGGGCTGGAGTACGCTTTGGCAGTTTGGGACACGTCGGAATACCTTAAGAGACAGCCAGGCGAATGTGTCTAGCAGGCAGTTGCGTACTTGTGTCTGGAGTTTGAGGTGATGTTGAAGACAGAGGTAAAATCCTCCACTGTGTGTTATCCAGTTAGCAGCTGAGACGATGTCCTTAGTTCGCCATTTTTAGATGCAGGAAAGATGAGCAATGTGGAGGCGGGGCGGGATTGAGCATGTGCTCGGCCTCTAACTTATATAAGATCTCATTGTAACGTCCCCATGGGCTTATGGCATGCGCGTTGTAACCTTTATTCAACAGAAGGGACCTGACGTTCAGGGGATGAAGGGGCCTGCTGCTGCCAGGGCTCACCCTTCGGTCTGATGTACCCCCAAAGCAGGGACCCCGACGTCTTCCATGCAGCTGTTTGATGCCTAATGTTCTGTGTAACGTTTTCATCTTTGGTTGTACTGCGTATATCTTAGAAGTACGTGACTTTCGAGCCCCTTGTCTTGTACGTAAAAAGGCCTCCAATGCTTGCTAAATGGGTAAACGAAGAGAAAAATTAGTGGTAAAAAGATCGAGTGTCACATTAAATCTGCACGTCTAATTATGGAAACGTATGAAGTGAGGATTTAACCAGATCGCACTCCCCCTTCCTCCACCAAAAGCCTCCTGGGGACCCAAATTAATATAAGAACAGGGCACGAACTCTGTAAAATGGCCGCCTGTACTCGCCCCAGTCTGGCCCAAGATGTCCTTCCAGATTGTTTCCTGCCGTTCCTGTTATTCACTGTGATTCAGTATTTGGGCATTCCCGCCGTTGCCCTTCCCGAGTGGTTGTGTTCATCCTTTTTTTCTGGAATATTCTCCTCTAATCGCTGAAGATCTCATTCCCATCCATCTTACCTTCCATGTCCACTATGTGGCTTTTTGGCTCTGAAGACTTTCCAAACTGCAACAGACTTCAGCAAAAGGAAGTCACGTCCCTCTGTCTGAAACATCTGCGGGAAAGCGCAGAGGTCAGTCGTGCTCCCTCTGTTGTTACTCGGGTTCGGCAGAGGGTGCTGTGGGCGTGGCTGAGGACAGAGATGGAGACGCGGCGCCGGACACGGAGAGAGGGACGCAAAGCCACGCGTGTCCATCACACGTTAAATGCTCTCGGTTATTCTCAGGCGGTGGCTTGAGGGACGTGGGGGGCTTAGCAGATGCCCCAGAGCACCCGTTTTTCTGCGGGAGAGGATCAGTAAAATGCTTTGGAATATGAAAAACGATGGCACGCTTAGAGGGACGACAAGGATTTGCTCCGGCGTAATGGACACCTGCGTGTGTGCGCGTGTGTGAGGTGGGGCCCGAATCCCGGGATGAACAGTGAAAAGAAATGAGAGCGAATACGTATTACCGTTTAAATCTCCCCAGATTTGGGTAAGGTGTTTAGATTCTGAAGCGACAAATGAATGAAAGGATTTCGGTGACCTGGGACATATCTTCGACCTCATTGGGAAGGCGGCATTTCATCACAGGGGGCCTGAGCAGAGCGCGTGCAGGCACACGCATGCCGGTGTTTTATTTGAGAAAGTAATTCCAGAATGAACGTAGGTGGCCTGGGGAAAATGAGAGGAAATTTCAGACAGACCAAGGCAAAGGCGGATGACTCAGGTGGTTATTTTTTAAGGCGACCGTCGCTGCATTTCACTGGGTCTCTGTAAGAAACGCCTTAGAATGCCGCTCAGAAAGGTCTAGGTGAGGTGAGGCAGGGGAGGCTTTTCCCCGTTGAGTCCCATGCCCCATGTGATGACACCCCAGCGGGGACCCCCCTCCCATTTTCTCATGCCGCTCCCTCTTGCAGCACAGGCCACAGGTGTGTCTGACACGATCATGGGGCTGCACTTCCGTGCACTTGACCGGGTCACGAACGTGGAGAGACCACACACGACCGCCCCTGTGCCCCTTCACGTGCCACAAGAAACCCTATAATCTCATTTAGACTCTAATCCCCCACAGAAGAGTCTGGCAAAGTGCCTCCTGGCTCCTCAAGGTAGTTCCTTTCAAGAGGAAAAAC
>NW_011889005.1:744481-748715 GCF_000151845.1 Pteropus vampyrus
TGCCTGTTTCTGAGCTCGAGGGCAAATCAGATCACCTCTGAATCAAAAGCCATTTGTGTTCACTGCACCTGGACGAGCGGGATCAGGAAACAGGTTTCAAGCACATTTAGCGGCAGGAAGAGAGCAAAGCCCTCTCCCGCCACCTCCTCACACGCCTGGTGCTGAGCGAGTCCTGTCACGCGGGTCTCCCTGTCTGCGCCGTGACGCCCGTGGAGCTCTTTGGGATTAACGACTGTTACCAGTATCATGGGGTCGGTGGTTCCTGGCACCAGCCGGTCCTTTCCTTGCTTCCGCCAGCTGAGATGCCAGGGCTGTCACCTGTAGGTGGAACCTTAGGTTGTCCTCCCAAAGCATCCATGTCCGGCCGAGATACAGGGAGTGGGCGTAGATATTCTGTCACTGTAGCTTCCAGGGGCAGCGGACCCGGCAGCTCAGGCTGTCAGGGCCTGACATCCACAGCGCTCCTACATTTAGCTGATTGGGGTGGGGATGGGGAGGGAGGAGCAGAAGGGAAAAGAGTCTCAGGAAAATATCAGGGTAAGATGCAATGGCAGCGGTGGTGCTGGTGGTGGCGGGTGTGTATGCGTGTATGTGCACAAGTGTGTGATGCTCAAGATGCGTGATCTCGGTTAGTAGGACGCAGGCCCTTTGATGAGGATTTGCGTGCCAGGAGCTTGTTTGGAAGGTGATCTCAAGAGGCCTCCGTAGCAGAGTTGAGAGACGAGACAGGAAGGCAGAGAGGAAGGTAATTAAAGATACGCTGTTGAGCAGCTGACTGCTCCACTGGGTGGTGGCGCTGAAGTCCCCGGATGCTCAGGAGGATGGCGTTGAACTTGCACTGGGACTGTCCTACCTCAGGACGCTTCTCATTCATCGTCCGCTGTGGGCTCCTTGGGTGGCAGAGTCGACCCCCAGCTGTCTGCTCCACCCTGCGTGGGTGGGCTGCAGAGCTGTGATCCTTCAGTACATATTTGTTGTTTTAGGCCACTAAGATTTGTGGAAGGCAATGGTGTCACAGCAGAAGTCTGAATTACTCATACAGCAGGCAGTGCATTAATTTGACTTCAAAAAAACAAGGCGCTTTCTTTGGTGTAGGTACACAAGGCCAAAACTTGAACTAATTAAATGAAGATTATCAATTTTATAAAATAGTAGCTTACAAAATGACGTGGTAACTCTTCCGAGATTTTTGCCATTTCTATTTTAGGTATTAAATTCCCTTGACTTTTGTGTTTTTTGGTGGAGAAAAAATAGATGTTCCTTTATCCTTTCTTCAAATTATTTCCTAGTTATAACTACATTTGCTGGCAGGTTCTAAGCATATCTACAATTCATTTCTTTGGAAAAAATGGTAATTGGGCTTCCAGCCATTTATTAACAAAAGGCAGGAGCCTTAAATTTAGGGAGAGTATTGAGCAGGTAGGAGAAATCCTGAGTCTTGAACAACAGGCAGCATGATAGAATGTTCTCTGTTCAAGAATTCAGGAAACCTGTCTTCCTGTCCTAGATTTTTCTACTAATTAGGTTTGAGATATTGGGAAATTCATATTCATTTTCGGGTTCTAATATTTTCAGTCGTGTGTCTGAATGAATGGGTTAGAGCTGTGGATTTCACTCTGCAGTTTATCGGTGACTTGGGCACAGCCAATTGAAAAGAAGAAATGAGAGAGAGGGGACTGGATTGCCAGACAAAAGTTATGAAAACTGCACTCTTGCTTCAACCAGATAAAAATCCAATTTTAATATATGTTGTATACTGAGACTAGGTAATTTGTTAATGAGAGTTCCATAGCCAAAAACATCCTTAAAATCCATTATCCTAGAAAATTTTAAACATCTTTCTACTCGAAAATCCCCAGACCCAAGTGAAGATGCAGTGAAGATTGTAAGTGCGAAGGTGAAAATGATTCTTTGCTTCTTGGTTTTAATTTCAGTTTAAGGTTCATTTTGAGCAAATGGGAGAGATTTATCCTTACTGAAGTCTTTCTCTTCCATTCCATCTTTTGTTTTAGGTTTGCGATAACCTTTCCTCCAGTTTATTATGTCGACATGATATGATATAGACGTAATATTGTTTTAGAAAAGTCTGTGAACAATTACAGTCTACGGTCTACGCCATACCTTAAGTGGCAATAACTGTGATTCATTTTAGAAATGGCTGTTATAAGCGAACCGTTAAAATTCCATAGCAAACTGCTGTTCACAACCATTAAACTGAAACAGTGTATGGTTTGAAGGGGTTTTTTTTGGTTGTTTATTTTTAATAGTGAGAATTGTTCTCTTAGCTCTTCGCTTGGTCGTGAGAACATGAAGCCTCTTAGCGACAAGTTCCAGCAGAGACCGGTCTGGCCTTAGCTTAAGTAAACATTTGTTAATGGAAGTTAATGACAGGGCTCTAGCTTTCTTAATGCAAAAATTCTTATTGAAGACTTAAAGGAAGTACCAAAATACATACGATTATTTAAAATAAATTAACCAAAGATGAGTAAGCCAAGAAGTTTTAATCATGTGACGTACGAGAGAGTCCCGACTTGTAAACAGAATTGACACGTGCTTTGGAGCAAACGGGCTGCTCAGTCAGGGAGACCAAGTTCATCTCCCGTCCACTGGCAGTTTTCCATTTAACGTTGGAAGAACACTTAATATTTCTGCGTTTCTCATCTCTACACTGAACTGTTTGGACTCCACGTTCTATGAGACATTTCTAGGTCCAAAAGCACGGGCGTGTGATGATATAGTTATGACATTAGTAGAAATACGATATGACTTCAGCTTCAAGATTGAATCGCATCTTACCATGCCCTCGTTGTGTTCAAAATCCCTTCACCGCATCTCCTTAGCTTCGAGCATAAAGACTCAGCTCCTCACTTGACCCGTGTGGCTGGAGGGAGCTAAGGAAAGGGATCTTCGTGCTCGAATACCAATCTTTCTAAGGGTCATGAGTGTAGAAAATAGGTCCCTTATATTCAGCAGTCTTCACTTCTATCAACTAAACATGGAGAAGTCATATCCTGTGTGAAAGAGACTGAGGTTATAATATGAAGATGATTATTTGCTGCTTATTTTTTTCTCATATTTCCTCCAAATTGTAAACTTCCTGAAAGCAGAGACCGTACCAGACCTGTTCATGATTATTTTTCCAGAGCCTAGCAGAACCAGGCTCATGGCACATACTCAACATTGTGTATGAGTGTCTTCCATAAATATTGGAAGAGAGAAGACATAGAACCTTGCAGATGCTGAGATACAGATAAAGTGCTTTCTCATAGTCAAACATTTAACTACCATTAGCTGGGTATTTTCTACACAGCTCATCGTTGTGAAGAAAATGAGAGCCCCTAATTCCTAGGAATGTAAAAATCCACTGCAGAGGTTAGAAGGATGTTTTAATCACAATTCTTAGTAATTTACTTTGCTACGTGACAAGAGGCCCTCGTCTCTGCCCCATGCCGGCTTCACGATCCAGGTGTGAGGCTCCCTCATCATCACCACCTGATCCGTGGCCAGCGTACTAACAGCCATCCTGCAGTGCTGTGGGGAACTGTCCCTGTGGGGTGGCCAATCTACTTGCCTTAGGAGAACCGGAAGCAGTCGGCTACGTTGGTTTCATTCATAATATCATCATCGTCGTCGTCATCACCCTCTCCCTCATCCTCGTGGTCGCGATGACAGTGATAATAATAGCGAACGTTTTCCAGGTGTTCACTCTGTGCCAGGTACTGATGGAGAGCTTCATTTCATCTCACGCAGCCCTTCGAGTTAGCTACCATCTAACCAAGAGACAAAACAAAAACAAAGCCCAAAGAAGGGAGCGCGTAGATGGAGACTTAGCGCCTCACGTGAGGTCACGCGGCTAGGAGAAGAAGAACCGAGGTGAGCACGCGCCCCTTGACTTTAGACTGGTCGGCCATGCTGCTCTGGGATCGTCACCATATCTACCCCCGAGTGAAGAGTCGCCGTATGCCAGGTCCCGCTCTACTCGCTGTCTCATCTGATCCCAGTGAGAACCCTGTGAGGCGAGCATTTTTATGACCATTTGCAAATGAGTAAGCAGAGGCGGACGGGAGGAGGGTGAGGATCCATCCCTCGCTCACGTGGCTGATTCATGGAGGAAGGGGGCTGATGACCCTGGATGGGCACCTCTTACCCAGTCTGCCATGCGGCTTCTTACTCAAAGCAGCTCATGCCGTCTTACTTAGAGCGACTGTCCACTCTGTGGCCCATGCGCATGCAT
>NW_011889005.1:749830-751765 GCF_000151845.1 Pteropus vampyrus
TTAACTGTACTCTCTGAGTGATGCAGGTGGCAGGAGGCTCATTTGAAGTCAGTTGCTGGAATTTCCTATTCTGGGTCAAGTGTCCTTCATGCTGCACAAAGTCACCCTGGGAACAATTCCAAGACTACATAGGAACGAGAGAAATTGGCCCCAGGCTGCCAGCTTCCATACAGGTCCTCCTCTGTAACTTATCATATCTATAATTATTTTTATCTACGCTATCAGGAAGATTTTAAATCAGGGCCTTAGAAAATTGCTTTATTTCTTGTTGCGAAAACTGCTTCTATAGTTAAAACTTACCAAGCTCAAAGTATAACATTTTTTCTTGTATTTCAACCCAAGTGAATTAAAATAATAGGTACAGATGTATTCAGATCAAACTATTTCTATTCTCCGTATAAAGTTGGGAAATATTTTAATAAGGCATGAAGGGTAAACTGAACCATAATAAAGATTTGATTTGCTAGTAACCACGTCAATTTAACCAACATGGGTATTTGAATAAGAATAAGGAATGCCTTTCCAAGAGAGACATGTGTATTGTATAAATCTTTAGTTGAATTACAATTAACACTCTAAAATGTGGTGGACTGAAAAAAATTTGGAATAATACAATGTGACAGCAGCGCTGACTTCCTTGATTTCAAAGACAGAGTGTTAAGGAGCCAAAGAGAACAATTTTAAATCTTATTTTAAATCTTCTCTAAGTGTCTTTGTGTCAACTGCATCTCATATCACATGAATCAAATCCCATTTTTAGATCACCAGCTGAGTTACTGTTTTGAGTGTCTCCTAAAATGGAAAATTTCAAGGTATAGCAAAAAAAAAAAAAAAAAAAGGCACTAACTTAAAAATTCAAGAATAAAATGTCACGCTTTCAATAAATTCCAAGTCTTAACTCATTGTGTGAATTACCGATTCCTCTGAGCTTTTCTAAAATGATAGGTGTTTGCAGCGTCAGGCAGGGGTGGGGCGGGAGGAGGGAGTCACTCTTGGCAGAGCTAGTATTTCTGATCCTGACAAACAGCTGCCTCCAACAGAAAATAGACATCGTTTATAAATAATTCATGGTATGTGACATGGGAAAACTTTGCTTCATGTTCTTCCCATGTGTATGTTTTGTTCTTCCTCAAATCATGTAAACTGAACTAAATGTTTTCAAGGCTGTTTATATTCATGCCCCTTGGACGTCCTGACTGGGGAAGGTGACTTTTTTTTAAAGGCAATTGGGTACTTTATTCAGATCAACTTATATGGCCGAGCTTCCTGGACGGACACAGTACGGGTGTGACTGAGCGTCACCCTCCTGTGGATCCCATCAGACTGCCGTTTTAACACCTCTTCTCGATGGCCACCATCAGAATGCATCTTTAGCTTGCTTTTCGGTGTGACAGCTGTTCCCTGGTTGGGCGGGATGTGTCAATCTTGAAGTGCGGGCACCGCTGTGCCACTAAGAAGAAACATTTGAAAAAAGAAAAAAAGATCGGTTTTCTCCATTTGCAGTGAGATGACCTCTCTTAATGTGTTATAGGCCAGTTCATTGTCTTAGGCACGTAAGACAGTAAGCCCTTGACGAGGATCGGAATGTCAGTGAGTCTGCGGACAGTTCAGCCATGACGCAGAAGACGCGGGCGGCGTGGGCGGAGGGCGAGGGGCTGGGGAAGGCGTGTCGCTTCGGGGCGCTTCACCGCTGCACGCGCGTATCCGTGCCCGCGGCCCCCCCATTCTCCTCCTCCACTCAATACTTGTTCCTCGGTCTCTATTGATCGTGGAGCAGTTTTTAATTAAAAGGTGATGATAAAATACAAATTCATAATTACAGAAAATTATTCTTATCGGCCGCAATATTTATCTGTCATGTATCCTAAATCCGATTCAAAATGTTTTAAGTCACTTTTTAATGAGTAAATGCTGCTTATTGCTTTCGATTTTACA
>NW_011889005.1:753455-773274 GCF_000151845.1 Pteropus vampyrus
GTCCTGTATCTACTCCTCTCTATTCTCCCAGGTAGCGAGAAGGCGATATCTATGCTAATAGACAGATGTCTACTAAATATATGAAATGAAAGCAATATATATCTTGTAGGAAATTCAAGTCTTCTCTCCCTTAGAAGACTTACAGTTAAGGGAAGAAACAGAATGTATATATATCAACAATAATGAGGTTTATTTTTATTTTGTTTCATTGTACCGTTAGAAGTTACCAAAGTTACACTTTTCTTAAGACTAATAGAGATCCATATGTCTTCTGCTCTTGTTTTAGCTGTCTCTGTATACTTGTAAACCCCAGAATCCCATAATTAGCTGGATTAGATATGTGTAGGGAATCCGGTAAAGGCTGTGGAAGATACATGTGTTCATAGTAATGAGCATCTATAAAGGACCACATTTCTGCCATCGCTCGGTACTATATGCCTGAGAGATTTATACTGCATCCCAATCCCGTTAGAATTGTCGTTTCTACAAACACTTCTGTTCGTCGGAGAGCAGCCTTCCTAGTTGAATTTCCTCTAGGCAGCCCTCTAATGATCAATAGCTTTGTTATCCAACAGATGTCAGAGGTGGTTCATGGCTCTCTTGTGTGTAGCATCCTGTAGGTTTCATTTATTGCAACGTTGAGCCAGGAATTTTATTCCTGCTAGCCCCGAGAGTTTGGAACATCTGCCTCTTGCATTCTCTTGACTTTTAATGTCTTTTTATTCAATTTATTACAATGCGTACCCTTGTTTTCTGGGAAAGGTAAGTGTATGTTTATACATATATACATGCCACTGCATAAGTGATCAGTCCTAATGGGTAATATTTTATACTCTCCATCCAAGAAACAAAACGCCAGTAATCCACTTGTTTTGAGTAAAAACCAATCTTATTCTATTGTTCATTCTTTCATTCATGTGTCATCTTATTTTAATTATGTATTTACCGTGAGGTGGGCCCTATGCTGGGACTATAAACTGACAATAATCAGACCAGTCCTTGTGGAACTCAGCATCTTGAGTGTGGGTAATTAATTATCTGTCTCAAAATGGGCATTTTCAGCCCAAAGACTTCATGAAAAATTGCATTTCCTAGCAAACTTGCAAATAGTGTTTTTAAACATTGCCTGTTGAACTTTATTTATGGGAACTATTATGGAAAACCTGTTACTTATTCCATTTTACAGCCTATCTATCTATCTATCTATCTATCTATCTATCTATCTATCTATCTATCTATCTATCTATTCTATCTATCATCAGTCTGTCAATATGTCTGTCTGTCTATCTGTCATCTACCTATCCTGTCTGTCTGTTCTAAAGCAGACTCTGAGACAAGGACTTTGAAGCAGGTCAATTATTTGGCAGATGATTCTAGAACATACAAGAGAGGGAGTGAGAAATAAACCAGGGGAAGAGGAAGGCCCGCACAGAGCGCATCGACGGGCAGTTTTACCTCTTTGAATAACCAGAACTCAAACCCAAAGAGGTCTCTCAGAGGAATAGGAGCATCTTCCCACCAAAACCCGGAGAGGCCAAGGTCGTTCGTCGCTGACTTCCATCCCCCAGCCGTTAAGCATCGATCCAGGTGGCGTTAGCTCACCTGGCCTTTCAGGCTGGGTTTGCAGGGCAGAGAAACCTTGTGTGGCTTTGGAAAGCCTCCAACGAAGAAGTCAGGGGAGGGAGACATTGTCAGCCTGCTGGTAATTATCTGCCAGAACTGCAGGTGAACGCGAAAGTCGTCAAGAGGGAACCGGTTGGAATGGACACTCCTGCTATACTGTCTGTCCATTCTTTACATTACGTGGAAGTCTACAGTTATCTCTGCTGGTAGAGGCGCTGATGATAAGGCGAGGATGTGATTTGTACCAGATGACACAGAAATTTGTGGGTAATCAAGGACCAGAAATGAAAAATCCTGGATTTTGCTCTGTGCTTTTTCCGTATGATAGTGATTCCTCTATTTGGTTGTAACTTTTCCTCCTCCTGTTACTACTTTTATCAAAACTACTAGTATCTTACTATTATCTAAACGACCACTATTACCTAAACTACTCCTGCCTGAACTATTACAGCACTTATGAGCTTACTTGTCCCTCTCCCCTACAGTACTCCCGTTCTAATCTGAAGTCACTGTGGGAGACACGGCCAGGTGGCGTTTGATGAACCGGAGGAAATGAGGAAGGATCGGGGAAAACAAAGTGGGAGTTGCAGAAAGGGAAACAGGCTTGACTCCACTGCGAGAACGAGAAACGAAATTAAAAATACGGGTTAAACCCCTCGCATCCAAGATTCCGAGGGCCATGCCTCTCAGATGCACGCCCGTTATCCCCCAGATTCCTGCTACACGTGTGTACACAGCAAAGATTAAAAATGCCCCCTAGAAGCCAGCTCACTGTGCGCCCCCATCAGAACAATGATCCGGAAAGGCAAAGGTCTGGGGTTTTGACATTTGATTGATACGAATCACATGCTCAGTATTTCCAGCTGGGTTGATAAGGTGATATTTGACTTTTTCAGAGAAAAAAAAAATCTATTAGGACTTTTCTTAAAGGGAAAATCAACCAGCTATTTTCTGATCTGTTAAAAAAAAAAATGACAGTATTTCCCATGCCCACTAGATCCATTATGGATCTGGGTTATTTACAGACCCGCAAGATCTCAGTTTAGATGCAACGTCTGGCTGCTCAGTGAAGTCTTACATTTTACCCAATTTCCCACCTGGACTCACCTGAAAATACACTTCTAAACTGGGTATAAATGCCAACTACTCTTTCATGTCAGATTAAATGATTTCCGAACTTTTCTAAAACCGTTCGTCTCCCAAGATTAGATTCTGGCCCCGGCCCTACCTCCGCCGTAGCCTCGGGTCAGCGTGGGCTCCAGCACCAACTCGCGATCTCAAGCGACGGCCAGGGTGAGGGAGCACTGTGCAGGAAAGGCGAGGGGACCACCTACCCAGGCCCCCGCTCTTACCTGTCCTCCAGTTCTCGTTGTTGAGGCCACTTACACTCACCTGTGTGTGCAATGCTACCTGGATCGCTCCGGATTTTCCTCTGCAGGGTTACTCTAAGGGGCGTGGTGGTCTGGTCACAGGTTCTGAATCTGAGTATGTGCCTGACACAATCAAAACACCTCATTTAATTCAATTGAATAGTCAGGTGTTTATACCCGACAGACTCTCTGTTTAATAGTCTTCACGTTAACCAGACTGAAAGCTGCATGGGGATAGTTATGCGACTGTCTTGTTTATAACCGTAGATGTACTCAGCAGGGTGCCTCATTGATCAAGGTGTAATATAGATTGTGAAATAAATTTAAGAGCAATGCTATTTTTTTTTTTTAAAGAGCAATGCTATGTGTGAAGCCTCACCTCGTTCCCCAGCTCTGTATTCTCCCCTCTGCCTCTGGATCCCTCCTTTTGAACTCTAACCTGTCACTTGTACAGAACTGACAGTTTTCTGGTCCCTTTGTGTCATCCCAAAGCTGGGAATCTTTATCTATTATTCTGGCTTTTTGCAATGTATCCTTGTGAGACACCCGATGAATGCAATATCTGTCCCATGAGACCGAGTGCTTTTCTGATGTGACTCAGTGCCACCTCTTGGGGTTTACTATGTCCCTGCAGACACCTCCTCCTGTCATCAGCCGTTCGGCCCTCATCTCCCTCTTGGTGACTGCAGACCTCAGGCAGTCATAAAGCTTCTCTGTTTCCTCTAACTCGCACTTGCTGAAGTCCATGTGCAATGTCAGGGAACTTGCAAGGCATGGGAGATAGAGGTCACCGAGGTGGTGAAGGGTTGAGGTGATGGAACCCTCTAATACTGGAACTAGATGGATCCTAAGCCTGGATGGCGATATTTGTTAGCTGTGCATCTCGTTTTATGTCACTTAACTCTGTTTAAACATACATTTCCTCATAAGAAAAAAAGATGACAAGAATAATAAAAGATTGAAGATGAAGTGACACAGTATATGCGAAGGTGCCTAGATAGTGCCTGATACACAACAAACACGCGTGATTCATCTGATCAACACTTAAATTTTTAAAATACATATTTTCTATGAATATATTTCATAGAAATATGAAATTCAGGCCTAGATAGTGCCTGATACACAACAAACACGCATGATTCATCTGATCAACACTTACATTTGTAAAATACATATTTTCTATGAATATATTTTAATTGTGTGAAATACATGCTGTATTTGAGAAAAATCATCTGGCCTACAAATCCCAAGTGACTTTACCTGCATCCTCTCACTGTCCCCTTGCCATGTAACAGTCCTGAATGCCATGTCTTTTTATACCCTTTTTGCAGTTGAAGAAATTGAGGGTCACAGGTTGACAAGGTTCATACATAATTAACCATTGAAAAAACTAGAATTTTAGTTCCTTTCTTTTGACACATTTCACAGATCATCCAATCAAAAAACATTCTACCCAAACTCCCCTACTTCCCTATCTATGGGAAAAGTTCTAAAAAATAGAACAAACTATGTTTTTTAATTAAACTTCTTGATTTTGAGATCGTTGTACATTTACATGCAATAGTAAAAAATAATGCCAGGAAATTCTGCGTGCATTTTACCCATCTTTAGCAATAAGACTTGAAACTGGTACGAAGACTATTTCCTCCCATGAGTTTCTTCTTTTTCAAAACTATTTTGGCTATTTTAGTTTATTTGCTTTATCGTACACATTTTAGAATAATCTTGTCTATATATACAGAAAATCGTGCTTACATTTCAATGGAAACTATGTTAAACTCATATGTCGATTGAGGGGAAATTGAAATATTTACTATGTTACATTTTCCAATCCATTAACATGTTTCTCTCCACTTCTTTAGATTGTCATTGATTTCTGTAATCAGCATTTCTTAACACACAGGTCCTGAATATGTGATGTTAGATTTACACCTAACTATTTCATCCTTTAGTGATTTTAGATGGTATTGTATTTTTATTTTGATGTTCATTGCTGCTATATGCAAATCCATTAATTTTTGTATGTCGATCCTCTGTTCTGTTATCTTACTGAGTTCACTTTTTACTTCTAAGAGTTATTTTCTGTGTCGTTTGGTAATTTCTATATATATAATCATGTCATCTGCAAATAGGAGCTCTTTCCTTATTTCTCATCTGTTAGCCTTCGATTTCCCTTTCTTGTCCCATTATACTGACTAATACTATGTTGAATAAGGGTGTCTAGAGCAAACATCTTCGCCTTACTCACGATCTTAGTGGGGAAACATAACTGTTACATGTCATTTTTAAATGTCATGACATCTGTAGGCTTGTTGTAGATATTCTCTATCAAGATGAGGAAATTCCCTAAGATCCCTAGATTTCTGAGAGTTATTATCACGAATAGGTGTTGAATTCTGCCAAATGCTTTTTCTGCCTCAATCGATATGATCGTATTATATTTTCATTTTTATTCAGTTCAATGTATTTTTATTTCCCTTGAGACTTTCTTTTGGCTCATTCATTATTTAGGAGTCTGTCGTTTAGTTTCCTAATTTTCCACGATTCCCTGTTATCTGCCTATTGACTTTTAGTTTTATTCCTTTATGGTCAGGGGACACATTCTACACAATTTCCGGTTTTGAAAATTTGTCGAGGTTTGTTTTGTGGCCCAGGGTATCATCTGCCTTGGTCGATGGTATTCCATGAGTGCTTGAAGAGATTGTTTTTTTCTCCTGTTGTTGAATGGATTATTTTATAAATGCAAATTAGTTCATGTTGGTCGATGATATTGTTGAGTTCTTCCATAGCCTGGCTTATTTCTTGTCTGATTTCTCGATTATTATTGAAAGCATTGTCTCCAGTTGTGATTGAGAATCTGTCCATTTCTCCCTTCACGTCCATTTGTTTTTGCTTCCCCCATCTGCAGCTCTGTGTTTGGCACCTGCACATTTATAATTTCTCTGCCTTCTTGGTGTATTGACCCTTGGTCACCATGCAATGTCCCTCTCAGCATCTGATAATTGTATTTGCTCTGTAATAGACTTTATCTGAAATTAGTATAGTCTTACTTCGTGCTGAAGAATAAAAGAATATTCTTCTATTCTTTTACCTTCAACCTACATATGTTGTTATATTTTCAACGAGCTTCTTTCAGACAACATATAGTTGCGTCAGATTTTTTAACCCAACTCCCCAATTTTCATCTTTTAATTGATATACTTAGACCTTTTACATATTATAGATAGATAGATAGATGATAGATAGATAGATAGATGATAGATAGATGATAGATAGATAGATAGGTAGGTAGGTAGATAGATAGATAGATATTGATGTGTTAGGGCTTAAGTTTGCCATTTTATATCTGAAACTTTTGCTTATTTTCTCCAGAGGTTCTTTGTGTGTGTGTGTGTGTGTGTGTGTGTGTCATTCTTTCAGTGACTTGAATCTTTGGGGGATCCCATTTTGATATATCTATGGTGCTCTTGAGTATGTGCCTTCGTGTAGCTTTTTTAGTGGTTACTCTAGGATAACATTGTATATCCACAACTTATCGCTGCACACTGGTGTTGACTTCTTACCAGCGCCAGTAACACATAGAAACTTTATATCCACTTATGTTCCTTTATCCTTCCTTATTCATAATAGAATCTTCTTAAATATTTTCTCTACATGCATTCATAACCCCCTCAAACAGTGCTATAATTTTTAACACTTTTAAATATAACTTAGAAAAGGTAAGAGGGAAAGAAAAGTCTATTATATCCACTCATACATTTGCTTCCTGTGTATTTTTCTCATACATCATCTCATTTGATTCTCACACCATGCCAAAAAGTTGATAAGCAATTGTTAATGAAAGTTGATAAGAAATTCCCTTTGCTCAGACAGCAATCTTAGTTTTATAAAGCAACTCTGTCCTAGCTCAGTAGCTTCTAAATGGCAGAGCCAGAACTTGAATTCCAAATCTAGGGTTCTTTTTTCTCCCATAAACTGACCCTGTCAGGGGACACTGCAATGACTAAAGTGTGGGACCTACGTGATGGCCAGCCTGGGTTTGAATGCCAGCTCTGCAATTTGCGAGTTTTGTGAATAGGAAAAGAAATCTTTCTGTTCCTTGTTTTTTTCTTCTGTATGAGATAGTAATAATAGCATCTATCTTGTAGAGTTGTTATAAGAATTAAAGCTCTTGGGGTATAATATCCGGCATATAGTAAGCGGGTTTTTACTATAGATAAACCCAACTTTATACATGGGAACTTTATAAATAGGAGTCGAGTTGGCATGTCAGAGGGACAGCAGAGGGACCAGCTCCGTGGGAGTGCAGAGTATGCCTGGATGGTCATCTCGAATGATATATTTGGAGAGTTAAATCTGAGCCACAGTAGATCACTTTAGCTTCAGATGGGATGACAAGAAGAGCTAGCCGAAAGATTCGGATTGCAATGGGATGATAAAAGATTTATTTTTAAAAGATTCATCTTGCTCAGGGTATGTGGAAAAATGCATCGGAGGCAGAGAACTCTCCGTGACTTTCTAAGCCAGCCCAAATCTACAAAGTTGGCACGCAGATCTCCTTGGTTCATTTTTCATAAGAACTCCTGTGTAGATCAGTTTTTATAAAATCAAGCTAAATTTTTAAATAGCGTGTCTGAGTTTAAGGATTCTTTGTTCGCTGCAAATAGTCCTGGCA
The DNA here is from genome assembly GCF_000151845.1 of Pteropus vampyrus. NCBI lineage: Eukaryota > Metazoa > Chordata > Mammalia > Chiroptera > Pteropodidae > Pteropus > Pteropus vampyrus. Next base: position 761,124 of record NW_011889005.1, read on the forward strand.
ATAAGAAGATTAATTTTCAACAACTCAGTGTGTATGGTTGTAATGTGTTCCCCTGAAACACACTTTTATATCATACCACTGGAGAGAAACAGATTGAACTCAATTATTTCATTCTCTCCTTTATTATTGAAATATCGAAGCACGACGAAGACACCCGATCCCCCTAATCGCTCGTTCTCTGGCTGCTGGCATATTGTTGATTTTCGAAATTTCAAATATTGATGTTGAAGTGACAATCTATATTTCTGCACCACAAGCGTCAGAAATAATAATAAAAAAAGAAATGTAAGAGAAAGCGCAAGATAAATCAAGAAATGTCCTACCACTGCAGTTCTTTCCCAGGAGCAAACATTGGTCAAAAAAAAAAAAAGAGAGAAATAGAAATGCTCGGCTCTTTGAAAGGAGCATGGGAAGTTCAGTGTGGGCGCATCTATCATCGTTGGCGGGCCGGGCCTTCTGGGTGGCTGCAAGAGTCTCGTGAATGCAGACTGCCACCTTCGCGTGTGGAAAGCCTGAGGTCAGCAGAACCTTCCCCTGCAATGAATTTGACAATGCCTAAGTAGAAACTGACATAAATGAAAAAGAAAAAAGAAAGAATCACCTCTGTGTGTGTTCTCAGACTGATTTTTCCCCAAATGGTGGGCACTGCGTCGTGCCACGCAACTGAGGGATGTCTATGAACATGAATAAAGAAAAAGAAAAGAAAGAAAGAGTGGAAGAGAGAGAGAGAGAAGGAGTAAGAGTTTATGACTTTGTGCTAATGTCCTCTAGGTTCTCAGGTTATTGTGAAACCTTATTTATGGACTAAGGCTTCATTTATACTTTCTTGAACGAGCTCTTATGGTCTTTATAAATAACACCTTATATTTCTCTGCTATCCTATAAAACGTCTACATTCACGATCTCATTTAAAACAGTCAGCAATGCTTAAATAAGTATTACCACCTATTGAATATAGATATGGTAAGTGAGCTCAAAGCAATCATCTAACCACAATGAAATAACAGGGGCAGTAATTTGCAAAACTGTCCTCGGACCTCTCTTAGGCTTGAAAATCCAATACATTTCTGCTCCTTGGATCACTAAGGCAAATCAGTTGCCTGAAATAGAAGAGCCTGAAAATAGAAATATCTCACTGTGCTGATAATTAAGATGGGATGATAGGATGTTTAATTTTCTGTGTCAGTTAGACTGGGCGAAGGGATGCACAGCATAGCTGGAAAAACACTGCTTCTGAGTGTGTCTGTGAGGGTGTTCCTGGAAGGGACTGCCGTTTGGATCAGTAGACCAGAGAAAGTCCACTCTCCCCACGTGGGTGGGCACCCTGCAATCTGTCGAGGGCCCTCTAGAACAGGAGGGCAGAGGAAAGATACAATCGCTCTCCTTCTTCTAAAGCTGGGATGTCCATCTTCTCACGAGCTTCTGGTCATCGGAGCTTCTGGTCTTGGGCCCCCTGGACTTACGCCTGTGTCCCTCCCCCTTCTCAGGCCTTTGGCCTTGGACTAAATTATGCCACTGTCGGAAACGATTTAAAAGAGACGGGAGCCCGGGCGGGAGCTGAGTGGTTCTCTATGCATCACGTGGTCGTGGACCTGGGCCGGCCGTGGACTTGGAGAGAATTGTCACAGTGACTGCACACAAAGGCAGAATGGCCACACGGTGTTTGCAGTTCCTCCCATTAAGATCCAGTATATTTTCCCAGCCCTCGAAAGGAACGCTGAGCACGTGACTTGTTTTGGCCAATAGAATGTTAAGGCGCTGTAGTCAGAAACCAAAAAGTCCCTGCCCCTTAGTGTGTGTTCCTTTTATGATCATCACTTGAATGGGCTCACGCGGGGCCACTGGAGGGTGGGAGACCGATCACCTGGGGAGATGCCAGGAGCTTAGGCCTGGGGCGTGCGGGTAACACATCCTACATCACGCAGTTCCAGCTGAGCGATCCCTCACCAGAATCCCCCCACGTAACCCACACACTCATGAGAAGAATAGCAGTTTTATTCACTGTTACCCTTTCATAATTTTAAGCCACTGCTCTGCAAGGCTTTCTTTCTATCGTAGGATGGCTCTTTAATGTGTCAGTCTGGCTGGATTGGTCTGCATCTTACAGAATTCCCTTTCCTAGGCATTTCCTGTTAGGATGGGCCACAAGGGAGAGTCTTGCAAGATTTGGAAGGAAGAAGAAAGATCTTAGCAATTTTATAACTGCCGTAGATTGCTGCTGACCTGCTGACTCACGCAGGTGGTACACATGCGTCAGTCTATCCTCAGGGTGTTCTCGCTTATGCACGTGGGGGGCCAGCCTCGTCCTCGCCTTCCTGACTTCCTGCCTCGCAGGGACTCCAATCACCAACATCGGACTTGGAGACACAGCCTTCCAGAGGCTGCCCAAATAGCTCCATAATTATGTAACCCAACTCCATGTAAGGAATACCTTTGATCCGTGCTGGCGGTTTTGCTTTTCTAGTTGAACCCTGACTGTTACATGCAGCAATAAATAATTCATGCAGAGGGCTTGGCTTATGATGGACGTTTTCAAGAAACAGAAAAGTTGGGGTAAATTCTCAAGAATTTTCAAACTTAGAGATTTAAAGACAAGCTTTTTTTATGCACCATGAAATTATCAAGACCTTACCCGCTTGTCCTCTGTTTGTTAGAGGACCGAGGTGATGTTATTTGTCACAGAAACTCTAGATATTATACTCTCCTGGATCGCGTTGTCAATCATCAGCAAAGAGGTGGAATTTCCATCGACAGCAGCTCAGTCGGATTGTTTAGAACCCTGGGGTGATTAATTTCAGATAATGGTCTGTATCAGGTCTTGAATAATTACATGCCGATCTTCTCATTTTATTATTACTACTACTACTCCTAATTAATGCTGGCAAAGCAGAGCTGTCTGAAGAAGAAAAAACATCAGAGATTCTGCATGGCAAAGAGCTACTCAGACCCAGTATTCTATTCTTAATTACAGCATCCCTCAGCTTCTTATCTTTGACAGACGATTTATAGTTTATATTTTTTAATCTTTTGCAGTTTTAAGACCCAGCATAATCTTAAACTCATGGTTTCCCAAACTTCTTATAATCAGACCACCTGAGGAGCTTTTTAAAGGGGACGGTCGCGAGACCAGGAATACATTTTTTATTTTTTACAACACCCAGGATTTTGATGCACAACCATCAGTAACGTTTTGTCATTTATTTTTCGTAAATATGATTCAGAGGGGCTGTGAGGTAGTATCATCCACCCATTGGGCAACTCAGAGTTGGCACAGACTAGCAAGAATTACACCAACATCTAGCAAGAAGGGATTTCCTCAAGAAGGCATGCCACCGCGGGTGAAAAAATAAATAAATGAAAACGTGAAAGTCCAGACAAAATAGATCTAGTCAATTGAAAGAAATGTTTCATAACTGCATAAATAATGATTCCGAAACAATGCTTGGAGGGTAATAGATGAAGAGCTGGGCATCCCACTGAGTTTTGCATGATGAGAGCAATGAATAATTACGCAGGCTCTTTTCTTTGTTTACAACTTTATTAGCTGAGTGCGTCTCCGTCCCCTCTGAATTTCTTAAGAGAACAAATGACTGGCTGGAATTCTGAGCAGGATTCATCTGTTTGCTAACTTGACAGTACAGTGTTTGCAGCCGTGGGGAGTCCTCTGCAGGGCCGAAGCCAGCTGGTGTAGAATCGGGCTGGATTTTCCCTCCGTAGCATAAAAGCCAGGGTCACAGAGGAAAATGAGGTCAGCAATAGGTGGGAGTTTGGTGCTGCTTCCTCATCTGCAATATTTGATTATTCCGGAATCATATCCTTCGATTATGTCGCCTCCCGATCTTTGAATGTGGCGTGTGTCACTCTACCCAGGGTATCTCCAAGGAGCTTCGTCTGCATTACATGAAACTCAGTGTCCACAATCTAATGAATGGTTCTCCACATCCTGATCTCTCTCTCTCTCTCTCTCTTTTTTTGTCTTCCGCATCTTAAAGCCTAGGTCTGTAGGGTGGGGAATCCGCATCATCTCACCGACTGCTTCTTCCTCAGTCTGCACACTGACCCTGTTCATTCTTCGTCCTAAATAGCTCTTAACCTTCCTTCTCATTGTCCTCATTCTCTAGAGCTCATCTCTTGTTGGCTTAAATGATAAGACCCCTTCGTCTGAGGTCCTTGCCTTTAATTCCTCTCTACTCCAGATGATACTCGGCCCTACAGGTAAAAAAAAATGTAGAAATGAAAATCCGATCACATTCTTCTACGGTCTGAAGTCATTTGGTTGTCACTACCAAGACTGAAACTCAAGGCCTTGGGCCTCACAGCTCCTGTGAAGTCGGGATACAATAGGTTGAGTACAATGGTTACAAACTCAAATTCTGGAGTCAAAGGGGGGCAGGTGGTTTCCTGTTCTGGATCTGCCACATAAGTTTTTGCTTAAATTTGTGATCCATAGTTTTCTCGTCAATGATATGAGGATGAAGAAAATGAATACTAGAACATACTCATAAAATTCTGGCTAGTTAATACACGTAAGGACTTAAAAGAGTACTTAATTCATAACAAGGACCCAAAGACTGTAAGCCTTATTATTTCTTTTTAACTATTCCCCTATGTTCATCTTCATATCTTTGAAAATCACGTCTTTTCTCATATTTGTATGGATTTCCACATGTATTTCTCTAGTCTTCCATTTTAATCTCAGATAAATGACACTTTGCTGAAAAGCCTCCTCTGATTCATAGTTTTACCCATGCCACCCCTAACCATTTGTTTTAAGTGTCTCATCTCCGAGTTCTGTCTCAATAGTCCTGTATTAAGCTTGATAATTACAGTTACGGTAATAATTTATTTACCGAGCCACCCCTGCCCTAAGTGCATTCCTTGAGGACGTCCCGGTACCCTCAGTGCTTAATGCACAGTACACACTTAAGGCGTTTGTTATATAAATACAGGAGTTAAAAAGGAATCGTGAAATGGCCACGGCGAAGAGCACAAAAGAGAGCTAGGACGCGGATGCCCTGCCACGCCACAGGGGATACCGAACTGCGTGGAGCAGGGGCAGACGTGTCATCTTCCTCTGAGAGGTCCAGAGTCTGACAGAGTGAACGGAGGCTCTGTGAGATTTAATCCCGTGAGAGTCTCTTCCCAGATTTCTAATCGCACCAGAACTAGAGGGCCATGAGATGGAGAGGGGAAGGCGAAGTAAGTGGAGGGGTCGGCAGAGCAGATGCGCGTGGAAACGGCGTGCCACGAGGAGGTGGAGCACGCAGGCAGGTCCTGCAAACGCGAGAATGAAGCCAGAGGCTCAGAATGCCAGGAAGACACAAGCAGGTCTGTGAGAATAGGGGGAGAATGGTCCCCATCTGATGAGATATCGGAATGCGGTCTGTGTACCAGCTAAGCCATTCAGCCTGCAGCGGAAGTTGAAGATCGGGTGCCTACGCTGTTAGTCCAAGGAACGAGAGGACCAACGAGATGGCCTGCTTAAGTCTAGCTGTGTGTTTGTTCACACGTCTGAAGCTGACATCTTCTTACTCTCGACACATGTCATGGTGGAGGCGCATCTAGATCTAATGATGAGGGCATAACTGTTATAATTTTAAATATCCCTCACATCATCTTTCTTCTTATTGGAGCTGGAACTTGCTCTTCTTGGTAGCTTTGCGATGTGTCACCTTGCTAAGACTGAATTACATTTCTCAGAATCCCGACTTTGATGTTTTCTCTTAGGATGGCCCACAAGGGATTCATGGGAAATTTGGAGGACAGAAAGGAAATGAGAGCCCTTTTAGACTCACTGGTGACTTCTGTCTTCTCCTTCAGCCTCTCCGACTCTTGAGCCAGGAGTGGGTGTGTTAGGGTTGATGGTGAAGGGTACCAGATTCTCCAGGATGCACCTGTCACCAAGGTCAGGGGCAAAAGTAACTGATAACGTGTTTCAGTCTATCCTCATTCATTTCCAGCTCATGCTTAGAGACCCCAGGCTGCCCTAGCCCTGTCCCCACTTTACATCACAGCCTCACAGAGCTGCCTACAGCTCCACAGATGCGTAACCCCGAATCCTTTCAACAAATCTGCCTCTCTCTCTCTCTATCTCTGCCTCTAGAAAGTTTGTGTTCTTTCCGTTAACTAGAAACTCTCCTCCCCATGGTGATAAAAAAAAAGTCATGTTCTGATAACTCGGATCTAATGATTTTGTTGCTCCATTCTAGAATACAAAGAAATAAGTCTAAGCCATGATTTTGTACGTAAATCCTCAGAAATCTTAAAACAGCCATTGTGTCCCCTAAGTCACACATTCCCCAGGTCTTTTAGCTTTTCTGACCCCTTAGCGAGTGCTTTGGAGGACGTCCGAGAATTTCTCCTGGACAACACAAATTAGGTTCCCCCTTGCAGGATGTGTAGCCTGAAACAGTCTAAGGTCTTTTCGACTCATTACTTAGAGAACCGACTCTTAGAATCCTACAGTTTCATAATACGGTACTGTAAAGCCTTGAGGCATTTATTCAAAGTGAAGCACTCAGTATCTCCACCATGACAATGTTTTGTCCATGGTGTACTTTGAAATTAAGTTAGGAATGCAAGATGATCATGTGAACTCCCAGACTGGCCATAAGGAGCGAGACAGCTCATTGGAGAAGCACCAGGATGATTTGTGGCAACCTTGCCGAGTGGCTTAGCTGTGATTATAAATAATAAACTCCCTAAACATAATGAAGTAGTAAGTGACAATAAAAAATCAATAATGCATGAAAACGTCCCCGTGATTTACTGATGTTTAAGCCCTCCCCACACCGTAGGGTTCAAAGCTGGCTTGAAAACCATTTTCAAGGACCAGGAAGTGAGTGTACATGAGCTGCCATTGTGGAGGGTGAGGACATTAACCAAATTCACATTCATGGTTTAATAATCACCAATGACTCGATTCCCATGGGATGGGAAGCTAATAGAGGCAAGTCAGCTAATTTATAGCATAGCTTTTTAACTGCACCAACATTTTCTTCTCTAAATAGCACCTTTGTTTGCGGCAAATTAGAAATAAAGCAAGCACCTTGGCCATTGTCTTTGCTAGTGTGTGAGAACAGTATCTCGCATGTCACCTTTTTGAATATGTGGTTTACAGAATAGAAGGATGACTAGCATCTACTCTGCAGGGTGGCAGCTGACTCGTGGTCCTCAAGAGAGAACAAAATTTCACCCAAGATAAGGACACAAGGGGATTTTATAAAGTGATTAAGGACATAAGAGGGATGAGGGATGTATTGAAAGACTGAAAAAAAATGCTGTTAGGAAACTTTCAGTGGGATTAAAAAAAAAGTAGATCAAAATGAGATTTTGTTCAGTTCACCATTAGAAACATTGTTTAAATTCCCCAGTCCTTTGCTGCATTTCTGATGTCAGTCTGTCTGTCTGTCTGTCTATCGGCTCGCTCACGTGCTCTCTCTCTCTCTCTGTCTCTCTCTCTCTCTTCCCCACAAAGAGATGACCCCGAAGAGATTCCTTAACCAGAATTTTCTTCCTTTCTCCACAATGGATGGTTTTGATGTCCCCGCCACTCCTTAGACCTCTCATCTCTCTGTGCTGCCCTAGTCTCAGCTGATGACCTCAGCTCGATTCACAGAGAGGATAAAACTCCAGTTCAATGGCCACTTAAATTCTTACGAAGACTTACCTTTGTGCTTGGGACTCTGATTGAACTTCCTGAGAACAAATAGAAAAACGCTTGGGGTGCTTGCCTCGCATTTCCTCTCCTACTTCTGGAATGGCTAAGGGCAACTGCTCCCTCTCGAGTTTCAGACCTCATTACATTCTACCTGTTCAATGACCTCACATTGCCTCTCCCACCGCACGCACGAGGGGTTTCAGGTTAGTGGTGTCTTTGCATTAGCATCGAGTAATCATAGTCATCCTTCTTGGAAGAATTGTCTAAACCCTTCTTAATTTTAACTTTCTTACTTTCTATACCTTCCTCGAGACAACTACTAGAAATCCACCTTAAATAAATTTTTCAAATGGAAGGGTTTGCTCGCACACCATATAGTTGTGTTGGGATTATTTATACCAGACAAAAATGTGGATAATTTAAATCTTCTACAACAGGAATTTGGATGACTGAAGTATTCTACCCCAGCCATAAAAATGTTTAATAAAATATGCAATGCTATCAGAGGTGATTTTTTTAATGGATCAAAATACAGTCTCATATATAATGTGATTTACAATGATATAAAAATGTGTCCTTAGAAAACCTGGAAGAAAACGCACCTGGCTGCGATAGCAACAAGCATCAGTCCCCCAAAAGAAAGACGCTGCCCCGGGCTTTTCTCAGCCAGTATCTCTGTCCACAATAGTATCTGCATAGCAAAGGAGAAGTGCCCACCTGGAGACGTTACGTCCTTCTCCTGAGAATGTCCGAGTTCTGAGAGACGCTAGAAGTCCTGGCTTAAATGCTTCTAGACCCCTTCACACGGCGCCGTGAAGAGCTGACCCAGAGACAGCTGTCGGGGAGTCTACAAGTGGGATTTCGATTTGCCGGCTGGAGACAAGCTTGTGCGACGCCCCTGTGGAACGGGCCAGAGCTGGGGTCAGAGAAAGCGACAGGCTCTGCCACCATGTTAAGGCGAGAAACTCCGGGGATCCTGAGATTTTAATATTTGAATCAGAAGCACCAGGTCATCGTTTGGATGGATCTGTGAAGAGAGGAGGAGAAAATATATTTTATTGTCAGTGTCTTAGTTTGATTTATGACATTTAGTTATTTAGAGACGTAGTAAATGGGCTTCTGTTTACACTTTTGGCACAAGTACAAGTCTATGAGTCCATCCACCAAGGTGTTAAGTCATTTCATCTCCGTGAGAGTGAGGTTAAGTCTTTCTCTTAATTTCCCTCCCTCCTCCTTCCCTCTCTGTCCCCCCTCCCTCTCTCCCTTCCTTCCTTCCCTTCCTAAATCCCCAATTTCTGAATCTCCAAAAATGTTTTTCTTACATTTATGGTTAGAAAATAGCAAAATGTGTTTAAAAATATTATACGATAGTCAATGGATAACATACACAATGAATTTTAAGATAGGCACGCCAACGAGAGACTCCATAAATATGCAGCTCCAGGAAATGTAGATAAAACAGACCGGAAAATAACAACAATGCTAAGACCACAGGTGGTGAGCGTCAGACTGAGAAAAAGTAGCTCAGCCATGTATGCTGATTTTCCATTTTAAACCCCAAATACAAATCCCACGGCAACAAAGGACATGAGAAAGATGAATTAAATCAATATATATGAAAATATTGCTGCGAAGCTTGATTAGAAAGCTTTTTCAAGGTTCCTTCTCAAATTAATATGATTGACAGGCAAGCATTCACAGCAGTAATGAGCGTGAGAAAGTCACGAGACCCCCCAGATTTTGAGGGTAGGGATCTATTAGTGCCGGGGTGACGCTGAGGAAGTAGAAACTGTAACAGCTTTAATTTACTTATCCCAACGCCACATTTTATTGTATCGCATCATTTCTCTTTCAGCCAAAGGAATTTCTCCAATAAAAGCGTCCTAAGAAATTCACAGAGCCGTGAAGTTAGACATGAAAGGTTTTCCATTTTCTTAAAATTGCTGTCATGTTTCTGATTAAGGGAGGGAAGGTGCCGTTTGAAGCAAATGAGGCGACTTTGAGAGGATGGACCAGCAACTAGCACAAGAGGTCAGTGAGTGAGAGAACCAGGTCACCGTCCATTACTAAGAGCTCAGCAAGTTCTCCTGGAAAAATGCCAGCTGATAATGCAGTATCAGAGCCATCTGGTCTCCTCGGGAAGCATACAGACGCAGCTCAATCAGTCGCCTGTCTTTGAAGTTTTAAATGTTCAGGTGCTGGTCAACCTTCACGACGTTGTCCTCTTCAGCCCAGGTTCTTCTGTCTTAGACCTTCTTTCAACTGCATCTTATGTAACTACTGTTTTAGTCAGACATAAAATCCCTTTGCCACGGAACTCAGTTATGTTTGTTCACTTGCATAGAAAGATGAACTACTCTAAGAATAGCCATTTTGAGACCTCGGTGTTCTTCCGTGTTGGTCTTTTGTTTACGTGAGTAAATTATAATCTCAAAATTGTTGCTGTTTTATGACAGCGATGGGGTTTATTAAATTTTCTCAGTTCTTCAGAACACACAAAGGAAGAGGCTGTTTTGATAGATGCCTCACTGTTGTAGAAAGACACGCAGAACCAGATGTGCTCAGAGCGTTATGCAGCATTTACAGCTGTGTAATTATACTTAACCACAAAAGAGAGAAGGGGTCGATTACTCTCTTAAGTGTTCTTATGTCTACCTTTAAAAATACAGAATTATATTAAAAGAAGAAAGGGAGCGAATGAGTGAAGCTTGCTGCAGCTAGTTGTCAAAGTTTAACGAAATAAAATACATGGTTTAAAATGTATTTCCCTCTGAATTTCTTACCCCGATTACGTTAGCCACATCTTCACTGAGACCTGGAGAAAGGAGAGAGAGAAAGTCAGCCATCTCCCGACATTTAGACTCCAAAAGAACTCATATTACCAACGATTCTTTGCACAAGCGTATCACAGTAATTATTTCTCAAAGAGAAGAAAGAGAGATTAATTTAAATCTGTACCAAAATGACAATGTGGCCCAAATTTGTTTGGCTTCTTGTCAAAAGCAGTTTCTCTTTAATTCCGTAGACACCAGTGAGTGTCATAAATTAACATGTGGCTTCTTAAGAGGTCAAAGTTATCTTGTAGGTGATAATGGAGTTGCATTTTACCATCTGCAACGTTGCCTTGACATGTTATTGGGGCTTAATAGTAACGGCAAATAGTATTAATGCATTAATATTCAGGAGACATGTAAAATTGGTTTTTCCAGCTCACGTTCACTTAATAAGTGTTGATAACATCTCGAGGTTTTCATATAACTTATATATACACATATATGGTGATTACTACATTTCATTATTATAAATTATCTATTAAGTAAATACTATCTATATTCCTAAAAAATATAACCGTGACATATCTAGAAAAATTGTCCAATCTCACTCACATGGCTAGTCACCATCCTAGCAGGGTTTCAAAGTCATTTTTAGTTGCTCATATTTACATTGTACAATTTAATGAGTTTTTTTTTTCAAATATAGTTGGCATACAATAACATACCAGTTTCAGTTGTATACATAGTGACCAGAGATGCACATTACTTGCAAAGTGATCACGCCACTAAATCTAGTACCCCTCTTCCATATCGTCCCCTTCCATATTTATTACCACATTATTAACCATCTTCCCCATGCTACACTCTACATTTCCATGTCTGTTCTGCAACTATCCATTTGTACCTCTTAATCCCTTTGCCTTTCTGCTAACCCCCCAATCCTCCTCCCATCTAGCAGCCCTCAAAATATTCTCTGTATCTATGAGTTTATTTCCGCTTTTGTTGTTGTTTATTTTGTCCTTTAGACTCCACGGGTACATGAAATCATGCGATAAGAAACTATTTATTGCAAACTTTCATTATGCTAAAGTCCTCAGAATATCTGAGTGGCATTGCCTGTTGTCCTTGGCCAAGTTTACTTGTAACTTAAGTTTTCCTAGATTATTGGGTATTTCATCCAAGGTCTGTCGAGCCCTGCAAACTGCAATTCTGATTTTATAAGTAGTTTCTTATAGCAACTTATAGCAAGTTTCTAGGAATTTCGCTTTTAGAATAAATCAATTGCCACCTTTGGTTAGTTTGCGATTTAGTTCTTTCTCCTCCATATTTTAAGCACGGGACAGATCTTGCAAACACGTTTCTGAACCGGCCAATTTTAGGTACTTCCCTAAGGAATAGTTTAACTACTGCCGTGGCTCCGGTATTCTGTCGGCAGTGGCCCTGCTGGATAATTGCCCTCCCCTCTTAACCGCGGTCTCAGTGCGCAGCAGTAAACCAGTCTGAAAACATTTTATGGAAAGTCCCATCAATAAGTGACACATGAGTTTTAGTGGCTCACTGTTATGAGTGTTCGGATGACATCTCGCGCCTTCCCGCTCCATCCCGTCCAGGACGCGAGCCGTCCCTTTGTCCAGCACCCCCGCGCTGTGCACACCACCTGCCTGCCAGCCGCGTGGTAGCCATCTCGCTTCTAAGATCGACACTCGGTCAGTCATCA
>NW_011889005.1:774724-797345 GCF_000151845.1 Pteropus vampyrus
CCAGAGGAACCCTATTCTCCCAGAAGAGCACTGTAGAGTCTTCAGATTTCTTCCCCTTCCGTAAACGATACGGCAACCATCTGAGCTGAAAAACGGCGGGGCGGAAATAATATTATCGAGAAATGTTAGACCCGTCAGCTTGCAAATGCTGTCACCCATAGTCTTGGGGAAACTCCTCCCACGATTTCCCTTACAGTTTGGGGTTGTAAACCTCTTTGTTTGTATTAAATGAAAGATTCAGGCATTAATGGTATAAATACTAAGAATTAATTAGACCTTAGTTATCGAAAGATAAAGAGCAGTGTAATTAGAGCAAGTAGTTTGGGACCCATTTCGTGAAGGGGAACGTCTACTGCCAGGACCTTCATTCTAGCTGGTCACCTGTCACCACTAGTCCACAGATCCCATGACCTTCACACCCAACCCTTTCTGGCCCTAGCTGGCTCCCATCCAGGTCATTTGCTATCGTATTGTGAAAGTGACCTTAGACAATACAAATCTGCTTATCGTACACCCATTCAAAGTCTCCATCGTTTTTTTAAGAAGAAAAGAAGTCTCCTGCACTCAAGATCCAATCCACTTCAAATTAGAAAGGACTCGGGCAAACAAAAGTGCATCCAGAGGATGGTGAAAAGGTTGTTAGAGAACCTGGGAAATCCGACAGGATAAATGCCTAAAGAACAGAAGACCTGTAAACTGGATGAGAGGAAGTTACCGTAATAAAGATATTAGCAGGACAGGATGGGGTGTGGCTAGAACCAGCTTACAGGAGGATGGAGGACAGGGCCACTTGGAGTCACGAAGAAGTCGATCCAAGGACGTATCTATTAGCTGTGGATTCTCAGCAAAAGTTTATAGTCTGTTTGCATCTCAGTTTATGAATCTCTAAAATGGGGGTAATAGTGGTCTCAGGGTTGTCATGAGAATCAAGTGGATATGAAGCAGATAGCACAATTCCTGGGCCCGTAGCCAAGGATGGACGAACGCTGGTTACGATGGCTACTCTCCCCATTACTTTCCAAAGAGCATTTCAAAAATGAAATGAACCGCCTTGAAAGGCGGCAAGTTGCCTGCTGGAAAATGAACCTTGTTTGGATTTCCTGGTGTTCCTGTAAAAAGTCCTAGCATTCTGAGACATAAGGATGTCTATGACGGAGCGTGTTTGCTTTTACTTCCCTGAAAGCGTTTTACTCTCCACGTACCATGAGAATTAGCTCTGTAGCCATTTCTTTAGTTAACTGCTCTGACCACAGAGGGTGCTCTGACTAGGTCCCTAAGTGAAGCCCTGAGGTGCCAGAAAGATTGGAGTGCTGTCTCCCCAGCTGTTTGCATTTCAAACAGGTAGGAAGCTCAGATCTAGGAGGCTTCTTTAGGTCTCAAAAGACAGGCTCCTGGGTTCACCTGGTCCTTGGAAAGACAGATTTACTTTCAGGAACCTTAGGATGAAGTCAGAGTCCCTTCTATTGTCTTGACAGAACAGAGCTCTTTCTCTTCTTTCTGGGGGCAGGACAGAGGGGGACATCTGTCTCTCTCCTGCATATAACGGGAAAGATCCACTGTTTCCTCTCTCTCCCTGGGGGTGTCCAGCCAGGCTTGTAGGTGTTTCTGTTGACTTTCATCTCCTCAGCTCAGGCATAAAGTTCAGGTAACCAAAGTGCTTATTATTTAGTGTCAGGTAATTAATTAATAAGAAATCCAGCTGTGCCCCAGAACACCTCGTGTGCCCCTGCAGGAAAAAACTAATAAAGAATATTTTATAAACGCACACGTGTTAATATGGAAGAAAGGGGCGGGCCATTACCAACCTTGGGGGAGTTGAAAAGACTCATGGGTCTGTAGAAGCACGGATCTAGCAAAGCCGTGTGCGCGCCTGCGGTGTGCTCATCCTCTGTGTGCATCTCCTTCTGGGGCAAAGGGACAGTTTGTCCCTGGTGCAGCGGGGTTATCAGTTAATGCCACAGGTGGCGATACAAATAGGATTGGCAGAAGACTATTGAAACGAGTATGGCTCTCCTGCTTTGCCCGGACGTTGTGTTCGTATTAATGCAAGCTGTGGTTGTTTCAGCATTTGGGAAACTGCATCGCACCCCTCGGCCATTCTGATTATGTGAATGTCTCTGTGTAGTAAGGAGAGTAGGCATTTGGGCCGGTGACAGCCTAGAAATAACAGGCTGGGAGAGCTGGTTTTCTGTACTGTGTAAGGTGTAAGCAGGAGAACTCATCCCCATCCCGAGGCCTTTCCGCTGGTCGGTGTTTCCAGTCAATGCTTTTTCTTCTGATATTTGAGTGGTCTTCTCATTGCCCAGATCTTATTCTCGCGTTGTTTTGGAAGGTATATATATTTCTCTTTCTCTCATCTTCCTCCCCGACTTTAAGCTGTTTGACGCCAGACTCCGCTGCTTCGTCTGCTAATTTATGCCCAGAGCACAGAACAGTGCTTGCGATGAAGCACACATATGACAGATATTTGAGGATGAACTCACGGGTTGTTGTTTTTTTTTTTTCTTGTTGTCTGTGTGATCAAACGTCTAACCTGTCTGATTTTTGAACTGCTGTGTGTCATTGTGTTATAAGTGCTTAAGCAAGAATCTCCTTACTCTCCTGCTCAAAAAAAGATGTTTAGTGGGGTCACAAAGAATCTGCCACATTCTTTATTTTCTGATTGTTTCCTGGTTGGAAAATGAGCTTTCATTCTAAAATGACTTTAAAAGCCAGACCTCATAATTCCCAGCATAAGACAGTGCTATTTAAAGTAGTCTTTACTCTTGCCTCTGCTTTTATTGGACCACATCTCTCTCTCTGTCCCTCTCATTTACTCTGAAAATGTGGTCTTGTTTCTATCCATGGATAACCCTATATTTGTTTTGTGGTTTTCATGTCCTCTGATCTCAATGGCTTTGCTTCTGGAATTATCTCTTCTTTCTTGAGTAATTCGTTTTTTTCTTCTCTATTGGAACAGCACGTAAACAGGCAAACATTATATTCTATCAACACCATGTTAATTTTTTTTATTATCCCCCCGCCTCCTTTATGCAAAGACCCTCAAAGAAGTCATCCACGCCCTCGTTTTCAGATACCCACTGCACCCTCCTTCTCTGACCCCAATCCATAAGATTTTCTCCTGCCTCTCTCTTAAACCATCTTTATACCAATGACTTCTATTTTGCAAATTCTAGAAAGCTTACTACATAACACATCACCACTTTTCTCGTGAAGCGCCGTCTTTATCGATTTGGGGTGCTCTCAGCATTTTCTCTTACCTCCACGGTCCTTTTCCCCCGTCACATCAGTTAATTCTCTTCCTGGAATCAAGCTATACACTCGGTTTAGGATTTTAAACCCAGCCAAGTTATCACATATGAAGTCTTGAAAATGTGGCATAAACAAACAAACAAACAAACAAACAAACAAACAAACAGACAGACAAAGTGGAGACAGAGGATTTAAGGCAATGAAAGTCAATAGTAAAGAAGCGAAACAAATTAATTCTCAGGATGACATGTTAAAAAAATTCCTTAATTATAACTTCAGGGCAGATTCTAAGACCAGCCAGTCTAGACAGATTAGACGGTTCCGAAAATTATGCATTCAGAGGAGGAAATGGAACTTTAAGTTATTTGACAGTTTAGACTAGATGAGAAATGGATTGGAGAGATGTTTTAGAAATTTTTACCGGGTGTGAAAAGACAGACATCATATAAATCTAAGACAAAAAAGGAAAATAATTCTTATCTTTACAGATAATGCAAAAGCTGTAAAAGAAAATTAATTTAACAGTAGAATACTACTTGACTCAACAGAGAATATTTTGGGTCAGAATTCTAAAATCAGCAAACATGTATTTAAGGCTGTTGAAACATATTTAAATTGGGGTATTGGGGTATGCGAGAAGTGGTATAAATGAGCCAAGATTCTAAAGTGATACGTAATTGACAAACGAAGCAGAAAAAATTAGGCGGTATAAGCAAAATAAAACTAAAAAATAGGCTTCTTCAGGCCACAGGTCCCATTCTTTGCCATTTCTTGAAAAAAATATCCCTATTAAGTAGGGAGCAGTAACTGACTGCATTTTTAAACTTTGAATTCTAACACACTTATAATTTATTAAATGAGCCAATAAATGAGTTAGTGAATAAAATAACCAATGGATACTGAACGAGTGAATTTTTCCCAACAGAAGTGAAACAAAACTTTGTCACTTAGTTCAGGTAGACTCCAAAAACGATGAAATAGCAGATTCTTCCGCAGTCACTCCTTGATGCCTAACCTCTGAGTAGGCAGAAAAGTAAATAGTCTATCCAGACTCTAAATTATTCCTGAACAAGATAGAAGTTTTTGGTTAATTTAGTTTCTAGTGAAGCTGCCATCCAAAATTTCATCAGGGTGAAGAAAATCGAATAGATCAAACACTGCAATCTCAAATTCATAGATGCAACAAGGTAATCCATAGCGCCCATCCCCTGCGCATCTTGTGGTGTGCACGTCTGCCATCTCGATGAGAAATTACGGATCCCCTCGTCAGAGAGAGGGTGCTCGCAAACCATCGTACGGTCAAGTGGAAGGGTCTCCGTGCGAATGAGAATTCGGAAATCCAGACTTCTGGTTTCTGTTTTATTTTATTTACCTAAGCTAAAAACATTGTCTTTCATATAGTAGGGGAAATCAAGAGGTAATGAAGAGAGTACTGGGCAAGGAGTCATAAGATACGATTTTCAGTGCCTTCTCTCAGTTTCCATATATGTGTGTGTGTGTGTGTGTGTGTGTGTATGTGTGTGTGTGTGTGTGTGTGTATATATATATATGTATGGATGTGTGTATATATGTGTGTATATAAAGATGACAGTTACCCCTCAGAGACTGGTTGTAAAGATTAGTGATGTGTGCGGTTACTCAATTCCATAATAATGTTTAACAACCAGGCACTAGACCTCGTACTGCAGTTATCCTGCTCATAAGAGGGGACAGAAAAAGAAAGAGGGGACAAGACAGGCAGGATCTATCATAATGGCTTGAGAACAGCCTGGAGTCGTTCATCAGCCTTAGCTGGGTGAGGAGTATTTTAGTGGTGAACAAGAAATGGATCTCTCTAGACACAGAGATTGCTTGTTTCTGGAGTATCATTAGAAGAGAGTTATTACTATATTTTCTGCATTTTGTGATTCAGGATCCCCATAGATTGGAGGAAAGAACTCTGATTTATGGGGGAGACAAAGGGAGACAGAGTTGAGCTGGGATGATGAGTCCGGGATTCTAAATTTAATCTAGCTTCGTTTATAAATCAATCTGGTAAGGACGACACGGCATGCATGAAGAGGGGAGGAAACGCAGAAGATGTGAATAGCAGTTTCCAGTCCTGGATTTGTTTTGACTAAATATGGCAAAGAGCTGACTCTTTATCCAGGGACTTCTTCAAAACACCCACTCATGTCTTCTCCCAACACCCTGAATCCCATATCTTTGTGCAAAAAAAGTTCCAGAGCTTCCTTCCCCCGCTTTAAAAGTTCTCTACCCCGGCGTCTGCCTTTGCGTCCTGCCTGCTACTTGGACATGAGAATGGCCGCCAGATGGCTTCCCTCATAATGTTTTTACATTTCAAATTGGTCTTCAAAGCCTTGTCCAAAGAAAAGACTTCTGGAGGGATTCATGGCCAGGAAACCCTGTCTGCGGCTGCCCTCCTGCTCAGGAGTTCCACCTGGACTTGGGCATTCGGCCTCAGGATGCCTCAGGTGTGATGCCTTCTTCACCCTGCCCCCCCCGATCCAGCACTTCGTGTAGGGGCCACTTGCCCTCCCCTCCCCCTGCCCACCAAGGGTGCAGGGTGCGCACAGCCTCAGCCAGCCGTGCAATAGACAAGCCTGCCAGGTGTCATGCTAACCAAGTAATCAGGGTGAAAATCCTCTGTCACTGGGCAACTCAAAATCACCTGTCACGCAATAAGATGGCACTGAGTAGACGCCGGCTTCGCATCAGTGGCATCCCCACCAAATGGTGCACAAAGTGAGCCTACACATGAGAAAACCCCAAACACCAGTGGGGGGACGTTCTCCCAAATACCAGACCCACGATCTTCAAAAAATGGCAGTCATGGAATTGAAAGAAAGACTAAGAAACGGCCCCAGGTTGAAGGAAGCTGGAGACGTGACAACCAAATGCTGTGTGTGGTTCTCAGTGAGACGCTTTACTTAAAAGACATGGACAGTGGTTACTAGAGGGAGCGGGGAGGGGGAGCGGTAGATGGGCATATGGGCGGGGAACACACAGCGCCATATATATATACGACATACCGCTGAATTGTACGCTTGAAACTTATTGGCTCTTGTTGATCAGTGTCACTCCAATAATATTTAATAGTAAAAAAAAAAGACATTATTGGGAGGATTAGCACAAGTTCCATGGGACCCGAGGATTAGATGTGTCAAATAGATGTAAATTGGTTCACTTTCCTGATTTCGATCATTTAGTTGTGGGTGTATGAAGCAGGTCCTTGTTTGTAAGAAAGAATTTGGAATAATGATGCATCAGGCTTAGGAAAAAACGTTCCTTGTACTGCATTTGCAACACCTCTGTAAGTCTGAGATTTCTTAAAAACTTAAAAATACATTAAAAGTTAAAATTTTATTTTAATTTGGTATAATTTGTATTTTTCACTTTGACATTAGTAGACGACCTCGACTATTTTAAAAGTAAAGTACATTTTGAAAATATACATTCAAATTTATATTTTGAATTCCATTTCATTGTAGTGCAAATATGTTGAAATCCATACTTGGTATAATTACATTTTATTTTTTGATCCATAGATTATTAATAATGAGGACAAATTTGGATCCTGATAAAAACAGAAATACAAAAGCGTTTTGAGGTAAGAAAAATTAGTGCTTAAAAGAAAAAGAAAATCCTCAGAGGATTCCAATTACATTTTTAAGAAATTTAGGACAGTGCAAATGAGCAGACTTCCATTAAACATGAGCCGCATAAAATCCACCATCAGGATATTACAGATTCTTAATGAAGATTTAATGACTGATTAAAACCACAAGACTCTAAAAGAGAATTATTCATATCCTGAGTCTGGCTTTCCCAGTATAAGAGGAAGAAAATTATACTCAGATTAGACAAGAAAAACAAAAGGCCTTGAACTTTGTTATTTTAACAGATGATGGTTCTGAAAATGGCATTCATATCCTTCTAAAAGTGTGAGGAAGTTTCTGGAAAAACACAATCTAGTTCTTATTTAAATTAGCGGTAGAAATTTTCCATTTGAAGACCATGCCAAAACTCGTAGGTCTTAATTTTATAGACAATGCTTTTTCAGATGTAGAAAGAGGCTTTTATACACTAAGTTTAAAGAAAACATATATTTATTACGACTTTTATGTGTTTCACAATAAATCTTCAAGATAGACTTTCATTAATGCAGATTTTGTGACCGGACATGCTTTATTTGTGCAAAATAAAGCCCTCATATGATTGATTGCTGGACTGGAAAAACAAAAGACAAATAAATAGCAAACAACAATATTATTCAACCAAGACAAATAAACACTCATCCAGAACGCTGAATAATTCAAGGAATAATGGTCCTTAGTAAAGCATAACAAGGCTCTGTGTGGCACAGACAGCCCAGTATTCATAGAAAACAACATAAAATTTCTGATTCGGCAGAATTGATTTTGAAATCCCTCCTTTCCTCTCCCCTCCTCCACTCCCGTCCCCCGAGTCTCCCCCATCCCCACTCCCACCCCCCACCCCCCACTTCCACTTCTGCTCTGGCCCATAAACACCACACTGGCTCTTGGGAGATTTGAAAAAGGGAGAAGAGAAGGTGATTGTGAGTCGCTAGAGAAAGCTGGAGGGAGAGAAAACTCAGGAAAGAAAATGTGAGCTCAGAGATGGGAAATCTCAGGCCGTTTTCTAAGTCACTAGAGTGAAGAGAGAATGGAGTGACAGGAAGCAAGACGACAGTGACACAGCGCGCAAGCCCGGTTCTGAGAGGCTCCGCTGCCCCAGAGAAATTCCTCCCCTCCACGCCCCGCCACCAACCCCCCCATTCCAGAGCGTCCGGGCTTTCGGGAAGGTGATCCGCAGAATTTGGACGCCTTTCTTGAGGGAGGAGCTGGCGCCGCCGTAAAGGGTGGATGGTGGGGAGACAAGACCGGGGTTCGGCTGTGGAAGGGCGGACGTCACTCACCGGCACTGCCGATTGCATGTCCCCAGAAGGGCCCTGCTCTCCCAGCGTCTGTGCTTTGAATTCGCAGGGGGCACCACCCCACCGACCTGACTTTCTCACAGAAAAGCTTATAAACTATCAAAGACCCTAGAAAAAACATTGATAAAGACCCTGGTTTGGGAGACTCATCCAGACCTGGATTGCTCTGTGTGACTCTGTGCCACACACGAGCTAGTTTAAGGAATTTGGACAAATTCCTTAAACTCTCTGTGTCTCCTCTAGGGACAGTAATGCCAACCTCAAACAGCCGTTTGCAGACTCCGTGAAAACATATTTCAGACGTCCTCTGTGCTGGCATCCCTCCCCCAAACTCCGAGGCCTCGGATGAGGGGACTCACTCCCTTCTCTTCTCCCGGGGGTCACAATTAGTGTCCCCCGTGCACTGTCCCCACTCGTGCCCTCTGTCAGGTCTGTTCAGGCTTGATGAGGAACTACACTCCACAGGGCTGCGCTGTCTCTAGGATGGCTGTGTACAGGAACCAAATTCTCCAAATTCATGTAAACTTGCTTCTTCTCATTCTTTTAACTTTGGATGGCTTTTTGTCTCCCTTCCTCCCCACTCCTCCCCTCTCTTTCCCTTCCTTCTCTTCCTCAATTTCTCTATCTTCTCCTCCCACCCCTAAAGCATAATAATAAAAAAAAAACAAGCCCATGTGTCAAAAGTATCTTAAATAATGGGTCTTGATTGCTCCGAAATTGCTTTACCCCACACGCTGCCTGTCCACGACGTGTGATTAATCCGCAGCACGTGACTGCAGGCAGGATGTGCTCCTGACAAAATAGTCTTTAATTTAGTTGAAGCATAAACAAACAAAAGTCTGCAATGCTCATTTGCATAATAAAGAGCTGCCTTGGGCTGAGATTGAAAATATGCATCTATTAAAGAATGTCCTGAGGAGACTTCCAGTTAAGCAGACACTGGCCTCAGGGTCATGAAAGAGAGCCCTGAGGTGAACAGGCTGTGTAAGGTCCCTTTGGTGGCTGTCCCCACTGCTGCCTGCAGCTGGATTTCCTTCCCCAACTCAGAGCACCCCGAAGTCCTGGGGGAGCCCTCCTCGGGGGAGGACATTCCATTCATCAGGGCAGACAAGAGAGATCCACATTACTGACTATTCTGACTACGGGTAGCAGAACAAGTACCATCCACAAATAAAATTCTTGAGCTATTTTAAGGAGATGAATTTTTTTAAAAGACCAGCTGTGCAAAAAGTCCACAAGGGGCAAGGAGACTGAGATGTGTTCTTCACGCGAGAGAGAGAGAAAAAAAACCTTTTTACGGTAGTCTTTCGTTACCAAGGTGTCACTCATGCCATTTGGAGCCATTCGAAAGGACGATGTTGCAGGTTGAATTGTGTCCCGCAGAAGTGTGTGTTGAAGTCCCTGTTGGGTGTGACCTTGTTCAGAAAGGAGGCCTTTGCTGATGGGATCAAGTTAGGAAAGGCCAGCCCCGATTAGAGGGGAACCAGATCCAATGACACAGGAAACAGAGAAGCACAGGCCGAAGTTCACGTGAGGATGGAGGTAGCAGGGGCTGAGCTGATAACACACCGACAAACCAAGCAACGGAAGGATTGCCAGCCACCAGCGGCGGTTAGAAGAGAAGCCTGGAATGAATTCTTCCTCAGGGACTCCAGTAAAATCCAGCCCGGCCGAACCCCTCATTTCATACTTCCGGCCTCCAGAATTGTGAGAAAATAAATTTGCATTGTTTTAAGCCTTCCAGTTTGTAGTACTTGGTAATGGCAGCCCTAAAAAATAATACAGATGGGTGACCTTGGACATTCAACTTAATTCGGTGTTTTTTTTTTTTGAAGTTGTACAATTTCACAAAATTATGATGAATACCTTCAAATGAGTGCTGGGAGGACCTTCCTGTATATCGAGCTCCAATACCAGCATTTGATACTAAATTCGAATCAGCATCCCAGAGAGCTCATATTCACTTAATTAGCGACATTCACAGGTGTTTGCCGGGCACTTCCTATAAGTCAGACCCTGTGCTACCAGCTGGGAGGCAGCAGTGAGCATCTCATCCTCATCGAAGTTGCAGTCCAGGTGGCAAGAAATTACGGTGAAGTGTGACAACAGTCCTCGTCTCTGAGGAAGGCCTCTCCGGTACCCTGACTTCTAAAACTCAGTGTGACTTCTAGGATTCAGGCCAGAGGCTCAGTGACAGCCAGCTGGACGCAGGTTCTGATGCCCCAGGAAGGTGTCTGAGTCATGGTTCGCGAGTGACAGATTGCCACCCGTGCGTGCCATGCTCCCAAGGAGAGCAAGCTACTTTGGTAGCTTGTTCTTTCTCGTTAATCTCAGAGACACAGCATTGGCTATTGTGTGCAATGTATGAAAAGGCTTCTTAAAGAGTTTTCATTAGGATTTTATCATCTTTGGGGACAGAGAGAATGACGGCCACTTGATTGTCCAAATCGGCACCTCTAACAGGTCTGATGCAGAATGTATTTCAATAAATTTTTGGTGGATGAATAGATGAATGCATTAATATTGAAAATCGTTACTTATGGAATGTTATGTCATTCAGAATCCTGGCAAGAAATAGATGACACCTTCGATCAAGTTAATCAAGGAGCGTTTAATAAAGGGGCCATTGATACAGGTATGGGCAGGGTCCGAGAAAACCAACATGAGTTGGCAAACCTTGTAGGGAAGTCACATCACGGACCTCTGTCCTGGGCCTGAAAAGGTCAGGGGACAGTCCCAAGAGCCTATGAAAGAGAGATGCCCGATAGGAGCTTAGGCTAAGACAGGAGACACAGACAAAAGTCGGCTTTCAGAGAAGAGAAGACTCGAGCCCTTCCTCAGTTGACATCTGTGTTTTGCTTTGCCGTTTCTGAATATGAGGAAGCAAGAACAGGAACAATACGAAACGTGAAGCACTGTTTTCTGTTCTTTACATGCGTCGTCGGTACCAGTAAACAAACAGACAAACCCGGAGTGGTCGACAGCCACTAGTATTTCCATTCTAGAGGTGGGGCAGCCGAGGCACAGAAAACGAAAGCAGCTGACTCAGCATTTCACAGCCAGGAAATTACAGGGCCAGACACTCTGACTTCAGAGTCACATGGATAATCCTCAGCGTTCCTCAGTAGAGGGCTTCTGCTTTTTGTTTTTTTAAATTGTTGTTGCCGTTTGTTTTTAAACATTTATTCAATAAGACAAGATAGCTGTTCTCACTACACACACACACACACACACACACACACACACACACACACACACGCAGCAGTTATGTGAGGCGATGAAGGTATTCGCTAACACTGCATTTTAGTTGTAAACGAGTCTAATAGAAGTGTTTTAATGTCCAGTGAAGCAAAATGGAGGAGGTGGACCGAACGTGAATGAAAGGGCGACTATCAAAACCGGGAACTTTAATAACTTAATATCGATGTACTACTCTTGCCTAAAAGATCATAGAGTATGTATTTTTAAAAATGTATAATAGTATTTAGCAGAAAAGGGTGATTCAGAGATAGTAGGGAAGATGACACTAACCTTGTAAAATATAATAATATAAAGCCCTCGTTTGCACAGATAAGTGACAGGGTGGAATTATCAGTAGTTATTTCTGTTCTCTCGGTATGAAGGAAGTTTCGTTTCCTTCTTTGTACTTTTCTGATTTTCTCTACATTTCTAAAAGTTACGTGTCATATTATTTGCGCGTAAAAACACAAAACCAAATAAAGTTAATAAAAAGCTTTTACAAAAAAAAAAAAACCTCAGAGAACTGACAACGGCTTTTCATACGAGCCTACTATTTTTTCTCAAACAACAAAACAAAAATATAAGAACTTCCATATCGCCGCTCATTATTCTCGAAGTGGTATGCAGCGTTATTTCCCCAGGAGCCTCTTCTATTAGGCATTAACGTTTTGAATGAAAGCATTTTAAAATCATTATTTTGCTCCAAAATTGCCACTTTATATTCGCTAGTTTTTAATATTCTGGGAAATAAATAGCTTTCTAACTTTTTTACTGAATTTGTATTGGTGGCCAGGAGTATTCCTGTTAATTCTCAGCACCCATTGAACTCTTAAATGATGATGGACATAGGAGCTCAGTGAATATTCTAGAAGGGGAGGGAGGAAGGAAGGAAGGAAGGAAGGAAGGAAGGAAGGAAGGAAGGAAGGAAGGAAGGAAGGAAGGAAAGAGAATGAAATGATAAAATAAGTGGCTGGAGAACATGAAATATGAACAAGAGATTTTGGAAAGCAGCCACAAAACCACCCCAAACCCAGGAGAGTTGTGCTTTGTGAGTCTTTAGATCAATTCCTAGCTCTGGCATGAAATCAAAAACATAATCATAGAGAAGTCATTTAGTCTTTTGAATCTGTTTTCTCCTTGATAGAGTATACATAATAATATTAACAATAAACTTATAGGTGCGTTATGACACTTATTTAAGATAAACTGTGAAAATACTGTTATTGTAAATTGGGACGTGTTAATATTCTAAAAGGCATTTATCCAAATCCCATTACTGGGATTATCCCAGCCCAGCGCCTGGTATATTATAGACGTGTACTCAATAAATATATACCTAATACGTGATTGGTTGAGTGAACAAAAGTTGGAGAGGTGAAATACTTTGCTGAAGTTCTTCGAACAGAGAAATATTAAAATCCGGATCTCCTTGCTAGAGGTTCAATGTTATCGCCTCTGTGCTTGAAGTCTGTGATCTATTTTTATATCTGCATCCTCTCCTTATTGAGGCTTTCTTCTCATGCAAATACTTAATAGAGTCTGAATATCAGATTCAAATACACAATTTTTATCTTGAACGTAGTCTTAGTTAATTGCAGTTCTCATTAATTTCAAGTCAGGAAAGATCGAGAGATATCGTGTAATGAGGTTTCGTTAATGCAGATATAAACCATTATTAAAATAATGGGTTTCCCTACAACTTACTGACCTTATGCCAAATTTGCTTATTTGTTCGTTTTTCTGCATGTGTTGACTAGTTTTTATGGGCTGTGATTGTCAAGACAGCTTTCAAAAGAATAGTGATTGAGCTCTTAGTATGGTCCAGGTCCAATGCCAGGGCTCAGGAAAAGAAAAATGGGAAGCATGATATTTAACGGATTTTAGTCTGCTGTAAGTGGTCACAGAGTAATTACAGAGAAGAGCCGGGGCAGCATACGCTGGGCACTGTACCTGGGATACTTAGCGAGGGTTTGCTCATCTAATGGAGAGGTAGACAAAGAAAGAATTTGGAGGTGGTATTTTCTAAATTCAGTCTTGCAGGATATGTAGAAGAGATATGGCCAAGTAAGGATGGGGAAATCATTCTAGACGTGAAACCGAACTTGGGCTCACGCCTGGAGTGAGGACCGCAGGGGACCCCGTGGTTCATCACAACGGGAGTATAAGGCATGACACGCGAGTGGTGGAAGAAGCTGGAGACCAGATCAGGAAAATTCTTGCGTTCCGTGGAGAGAAGGCTGAGTTTCCTTCCAAGGTAAAGAGAAATTGTGAGTGATTTTATGCAGGCGATTGCATCGTGCAATATGTTTGTTAATCTTCAGCTTCGTAGGTTTTTTGCAATAATGTTAAGCATTTATTTCTCTCCAATTTCGAGAAGTAGGAAAGGTTTAGATATTAGCTAAGGTTTTGATCCTCCCCAAGTGTATCCACTGGTATTTAGTCAATAGTATGACATCGTTATATGGAATTAATAATACGATCAGGTGCAGAAAACAGAAGGTCGAGTCTTGACTTTCAGGCTTCTAATTCTGGACTTTGTGCTTCCAGGGGTCCAATTTTCTGGCATTAAAAATAAAAAATGGGTTCCATAATAAAACCACCTTCTCCAACCTCTATCATGAGTCAGACAGAGGTAGCAATTAGCTCAGTTAAATCACCTACAGTTTTCTTCAGGAAAGAGCGTCCATAACGGATAACGGAGGTGGCTATGACTAAGCTAGAGTGACTTGAAGACATAGCTATTAGGAAATTATGAGGACAAGCAGGTAGAGGGGTCAATACTCAATCCAAAAGCAAGTGTGGGAGTTCCAGGTAAAATCCAGTCCTGCCCCCGTGAGATCAGGTCAGGTGAAGAAGGTACAATAGAGATGCACTGTGTGTTTGTGTTAAAACCACGATTTTAACAGCAGGAGCATAAATGATGTCGTAAATGCCCACTGGTAGACCGTGAGACCTTCCAACGCACTGCCCGAAAATCCAAAAATCCAGGCCTCGCCTGTGTCCCTTATAGGCAAACAACGCACAGTTCCAGCAACTAAGATTCAAACATACTTAAGGCCAATTTGCTAGCAACTTTCCAAAATGAGTTTTAAGGGTGACTAATATTTGATATTTTAAAACTAAAATTACTGCATAATTGAATTTCCCGAAGACTCTAATTTAGCATTCTAACAAAAAAATGCGGTTGCCATGCAACACTTCGTCTGCAATATTGCAAACTTCCTACTGTGCACACGTGATCAGAGATAATTGCAGTTCTCATAATTTTCCTCTGAAGTTTGTCATCTGTGCTGTCCTTGGTGGGTCGGGAATCTCGATGACTGCTGTTTTGGGTCATCATTAATATATGTGGCCGATTATGGTTTAATTTGCGGATCATTTTGTCCTCCTGTAATTACTGTGTTTCGAAGGCTCTGAGTCCTATTTGTTCTCTTCTATATCTTTATTATCACCGAGTTCCTTCTCTCTTTTTTTCTACATCAAACTGGAAAAGAGTAGAGGAGATGGTCCCGGAGTAGGTGAGGAGGGGACTACGCAGAGAAGAGGACCTCGAAGACCGAGTGTGGCTCCTGCCACTGCCTTGGAGGAGAGAGGAGAGTAGGGGTCCACC
The DNA here is from genome assembly GCF_000151845.1 of Pteropus vampyrus. Lineage (NCBI taxonomy): Eukaryota > Metazoa > Chordata > Mammalia > Chiroptera > Pteropodidae > Pteropus > Pteropus vampyrus. Next base: position 789,784 of record NW_011889005.1, read on the forward strand.
GATTCGGTGCAGGGAACGGGGTCCCACCTGGATGCTAACAGCCTGTGATCACTGGCAGAGATCATCCGAAACACTTTCATTCCATGGACTGTTAGAATGGACAGATGCACTAACTTTTCTCTGACCCTATTTGATTGGGCTGAGGTGCCTATTGATCGCTGGTACCCAGACAAGGCAATTTCTCTTTCTCATTGTCTTCGGCAGTGCCTGTGTCTTCAGGCTATTGTGAGAATCAAACACTTAAAGGGACACCTGGCCCATGAGAAGGATTCAGTTAACACATCGTCTTACTCTCCAGCATTGAACGGTTGTCAGGACTTGACCATAATTCTTTCTACGAAGAGTATGTTTAACATGGCTTTAGCCCACTGTTCCTACTGAACGTCAAGGAGACCACACACAACAGTTTCGTTCCTTCTTTTGGTGCCAAATTTTCAACTATTGGAGGAGAGAAACCAATCTTCTCTTTCCCCAAGTCCTTCCTGCTGTCGCTTCTAAAAGAAAATCAATCTGTGTAAACAAGGAGGGTAGAAACAAACATTTATCAAGCGCCTGCTGTGTGTTAGACCCTGTACTATTTTTTAAAATCTTTTCGATGTATTTATTTTCTCGTTTAGTCCTTACGACAACCAAGTGAATGCTCTGCTACAATGATGGCTCAGAAATGGAAGCCGAAGAGCAGTGAGTTTCAAGGATTTTAATTCGGATCTGTCTGATTCTAGTGCTCACGATCTTTCTTTTCCATAGCGACAGGAATCAACAGGCAAGGAGCATCACCACCAGCAGAGTCTCATTCATCACAGTCACACATGCTAAGCTCCAGCTTGTGCAAGGCCCATTTAAAACCTCATTTCAACTGAGAAGAAGCATAATGGGTACAGAAGAGGTCAATTCAGGAGAATAGATGAGGCAAGCATTGCCTGTGATATTTTAAGATGATAATTAATCACCCTTAATATTGAAACCATCTAAATATTGCAGGCATTGGCTCTCCGTCCTTATCTAACTCTGATTACTTCTCATAAAGAGATTCATTTTGAAAATGACCATTTCCTTAATGTAGTGGAAATACATTTTCAATTTTCTCTCTGCGTCGGACATATCCCCAATGAATGTGAGGTTTAACTTAGTCAAGAAGTTGCTGAATGAGGCAACCAAGATGAACAGATAGAATAAAATGGTTCTCTCATCATCCCCTTACTTTGGTTTTAATTATTAGACTCGGTCATGAGATACCTGTACATGTAAAAAATTAAAATGTGGAAATTTGCTTCAGGTCAAAAGCAAACGAAGCAAGGTATAATCGGGATGGGTCAGCATGCTGATAGCTCTGACTGAGGTCCCCAAGGCCACGCCCAGAGGTGGGACGTGCTCATTGTCCAGTCTGTGCATGCAGCAAAGCCTTTCCCAAACTCTGCTCTCACCGATCCCCTACGAGTCCTTCCGTCCTCAGCTCAGCTGCCCCCTCCTCCAGGAGGCCGGCTCAGATGCTCAGCCCGATGGGGCGTCCTGCCTTTCGAGAGCAATGCACATGGGACACGTCGCTGTGCATCGTGGTCATCTGCGCTGCCCTCTCTCCTCTCTAGCGCCATTAAGTGCTCTCATGACACGCGTTACGATGAGACGTAGGTGTTAGTCGCCTTTGTTTCCCGGGGTCCGGTAAGGTCAGGGTGTCCTCTCAGTGACGATTGAGGTGATCTCTTCCTGACTGCCTTTCAAGGCCAACCTGCAGCTCACTACAGAGTCAACAATTCTCCTAAAAATCAAACCAAGACATCACCAAACAAGACTCAATAAGGACGACAACAAAACAAGCGTTTGTGATCAAAAATCATCACTAGGTCTCCAGAACTACAGAATCAAATGCCAGTCCAGCGGTCAGCAAACTTTTTCTGTAAAGGGCCAGATGGTAAATAATTTCTGGCTTCGTGGGCCTTATGGCTTCTGTTGTAATGACTCATTTTTGTTGCTGTAATGTGATAAGGCCTGTAGGCAACCCATAAACAAATGGATGCGGCTGGGTTCGAATAAAACTTTATTCATAAAAGCGAGGAGCGGGCCCAAATTCACCTGTAGCCTGTAGTTTTTAAACACCTGCTTTTTAGTTCAATAGGTTTGATCAGTGGGGTGGCAGGTGGGGCGGGGGGTGCTGTGGAGCTTTCTGTTCCAATAAAATCTTCAATGCTTTTTGTCACCTTTGCATAATAAATGCTGCATGCACTGAGGCATCTTCTGATTTTCCTCAAATTAAAGATGTATTTTTTTTTAGTTTCTTCCATAGTGTCTTATCATATTGCTGTGTATTTATCTCTTTTCCACGCTCCCACCTAGTCAGCCTTCAGAAGGCATGTCTGTGCCTGAATCTGGTAGACATTTAATATTTTTTTAAATTCAATTTTAACTTAATTATCCATTGTACAAGCTTAGCTGAAGTGTCCCTTTCGCAAGGCAATTTGGGTGTCTTACTCTTTGGGGGAGACAGAGCTGCTAGGAGTCAAGCAGATATGAGTTAACTCTGGCTACTGGGCAGTCTTGGGAAAGTTTTCAAAGCTCTCATTTCCTTACGGTGTCCCACCATATAAACAAGCATGCCCAGTGCCCGACACATTGTAGGCATGTAATAAATATGTGCTCTGTGAGTATTTAGAGATTGCTTATATTATAAGACTACTGGGCACATTAAAAAGAACCATTTCCATAAAGCGCTTGGCCAATGGAGAAGCATATAATATATGCAAAAGAAATGGCAGTTATTTTTAAATATATTATCTTCCTACTGGCAATAAATTTGCCATCCTCTAAATATCAGACCACTTTGTACTTCAGTGCTTGTCACTTTCTATTTGGCATTGCAAATTTTGAAGTAATAACTTTATGATCCCTCAATGACTTAAGGCACTTGAAGGCAGCATCTTCTAACTTACATCACCTAGCAGAATCCCATGCACAGATGGAGAGCTGGGTAAATGTGTTTTGTTGAAATCAGTCAATCAGTGAATCTACCAGAGTTTAAATCCACGAGGCAAAGACTATTAGGAAGACTCCAAACCCGAGTGACTGGGGGCGGGGCGGGCGGAGATTTTCAGAGTCTCAGTGGAACCTCTGATCACAGCTCCGTGATGTCACGTGTGTGATGACTTGGGGTGAGCGGTTCTAGGGGTGTGGAAACTGGGGATTAGAAGAATTAGGTGAAGTAGATGGGTGCCTGGAAACCAAGCGGAAGCACAGACATCTTGACCTTGTACGTACAATGATTTTTATTTTTAATTTCATCCGTGACGTCACGCCTGGAGTTTGATGGGTCAGCTTGAGACCCGCGCCTGTGCAGCCACTGGGCTGCTGGCGTCGAGGTGATGGTGGTGCTTTCTCTCATCGATGACCTGCTTCTCAGTCCTCACCACCCCCGCCTCCCCAACCCCCCGAGGAATTTGCTGCGTGACCTTGGGACTTGTATCCTAGTTCTCGGAGTCTGTTCTTCATCTTTTATTCAAGACAATGCCCTCCTACCCTGGATTCTTGGTGGCTTTTCCCAAATGCCACCACCACATCGGCAGACCAGAGCCCCCCCACCCCCACCACTGCCTCTCAGCCCGGGTGTCTCTCCCCTCTCCCTGGGGACAGCCCGTGAAAATGGGATTAGCGAGCAGCTCATTTGGAGGCCACCTCAAATCAGGTAATAAGCTGACGACACTGTCTCCGTCGCCTCCTGTGCTTCAGAGAAATCACATTCTGTCCAATTAAGCTAAGTGGACTCTGAAGTAGAGTCACATGGCGCTGCCATTTGCTTGATTTAGAAAAAATAGAAGGAGAGGGTGGGGGTGGGACGTGCACCTGGCCTGTGGGTATCCCGATGTGAGGATGTAAAACGGGGTGCTGCTCTTTCGGGGAGCAGACACCTGCCACAACCTCAAGGCCGGGAGTTTGAGCCCTGGGCATCCTGGGCAGTCTTTGCTAAGCCCCGTGTCACACTTCATATTCCCGGGGACGGGGACTTGGCCCTGTCCCGGTGCGTGGGGCCCTGGTGTCCTGGGCAGGCGTGAGCTGCACTCCGGGGCCCCCTCTGGCCTTTGCTCTCTGGACGGTCTTAAGGAAGTTGTCACGCTGCTCTGAGTAGCAATATTCTCTTTTCTAAAATGGATATGGCGTTCGTAAATCTTCCCCGTGGACTCGGGTGATGGTCACATTGCACAGCGGATGTGAAACCGCTTTGCAGACTGGGAAAAACACTGCACCTGGACGCTTTTTTTTTTTTTTCCTTTTAAAACGTGGGCCTGGCATCAATGAAGGGCGTTTGGCTTTGAATCGCTGCTGTAACAGACGGGCCCAGACTGAGTGGTTTAAACAATGTAAACCGGTCACCTCATAGTTCTGGAGGCCAGGAGGGCGAAGCAGGTCGCATCGGCCACCAACGAGGTGCCTGCAGACCTGCGTTCCTTTCTGCAGGACAGGAAGGAACTGCAGAGAAGAATTCGTTTTCCCACCTTTCGTGGCTTCAGAGGCCCCGGCATCCGCCGGCTTCTGGCTGCGTCGCTCCATCTTCAAAACCAGCCACGTCGGGCCACGGCCTTCTCAGGCTGCCATCTTTCCGCTTCTCTCTCTTCCACTGCCCCCCTCTTCCACTTCTGAGGACTCTTGTCCTTCCACTCTGCCCACCCACACCGTGTCAAAGACAGGCGACGGCGGGCCTCGATCCCTCCGCAATCTCAGGCTGACATATCCCCACGTCGTGTGAACGAGGACGTGGGCTCTTAGCGGGGGTAGGACGAGGGGTACGGGAGGCTATAAACGAGCGGCAGCGCTGCTCCGTTTATTAAAAAGGTCACAATTGTGATTCGAATCCTGTTTTGTTATTTCCAAGCTGTATGACCTTGAGCAGGTCACGTGATCTCTTTGGGCCTCGGTTTCCTCATCTGCTAAATGGGGTAATGACAATATCACCTGCTGCCTTGGGCTTTAAGTTACTGCCTGGGAGGTGGTTAGTACTGTGAACAGCAGGCCCCTCGGAGACGCTCAGCAGTTAGTGGCCGTCATTATCGCTATAGAGTGTGTCTGTTGAATGACCGAACATGGAAGCAATAGGAAGGAGCATCACCTAAGGCAGAGTCGGGACATGATGTCATCAGAATTCAAAGCGCGTTCTACAGGGGATGAGAGGTACAGTCCATTTGGTCAGAATCAAAACGGGCGTTTTAGAGAAAGGGGTTACCTGCTGCGCGCACCCCGTGCCCGCCTACCGAGGGATTTGTGCTACCCCAGGAGTCTTTACGTAACCCACGTGACCAGTAAGAAACCTGACGTTCAGGGAAGGTAGGGATTCCTGAGTCACTGCAGCGGGTCAGTGGCAAATTCAAGCCGACAGCTCAGTTTGGCAGAATCAAAACCCAGTGTCACCCAGGAATTTCTCCTTGTCGAGAGACTGAATATGCTCACTGTGATCGTTTGTTTTACGTGTCTTCTTGGCTGGGCTATGGTGCCCAGCTGTTTGGTCAGACACGAGTCTCGACGTTGTCGTAAAGGTATTTTTTTTTAGACGTGATGGACATCTGCGTCAGGAGACTTTGAGTGAAGCTGTTACCTTTCATAATGTGGGCGGGAGGCGGGCCTCATGCCACCCTCTGACGGCCTTAAGAGAAAAAACTGTCGTTTCCTGAGAGACAATGGAATCTGGAATTCTCCTCAAGACGGCAGCCCGAGTCCCCAGCCCAAGTCCCCAGCCTACTGCCCTGTGGGATGTCCAGGCTGTGACATCCATGCGGCCCCTGGGCTCCTGCCTGCCATCCTGCCCCACAGACGGTCAGCCCCTCGACTGTGGGAGCCAGTTCCTGAAAATCTCTAAATCTCTCCGCCCCACCCCTCTCTCTCTTTCTCTCTTCCAGTTTTAACGAAAGGAGTTAAAACCAGGAGATCAGCGTCATTTGGTGAAAAGTGAACTTGCCCGTCGTCAGGACGCTGCCCGCTCACTCCCCACCCCTCACGTTAGCACCCCATGCTCCCCGGAAGCACTCCCAACCTCCAGAGGCTCTGGCTCCCAGGCTGCCGTCCACTGCACCCACTTTCAGGGAACAGTTGACCTGACGCTTGAGAAACCCTTTGCTCTGGCAAAATTCGCACGCAAACGCAGGGCGCTTCTGAGTGTGCCCTTGCCCTTGCCCTTGACGTGCCCTGTAGAAGGAGCCAAATGCTGGAGAGCAGAGACTTGTCCGCGGACTCGTTGCGAGGATGAATTTTACTGCTCAGAGGACATTAGTGATCGTCATTGTCCCCGTCCTCTCTGTCCTATGCGTGAGCGGTGGGGACGCAGAGGACCAGTGACCAGACCACAGGGGGCGGGGGGTTGTGGTGAGCAGAGCAAGTCCGCTCCCCACATTTCTGGGGCGTGCCCTTCGGGGGTTCAGCTGTGATAAATGCGGCCGCCTCGCCTCTCTGACGAGGAGAGCAAGCCTTTTACATCAGGGCCGCCCCCAAGTCTGCACTGGACGTTTCTAGAAAGGATGATCAGGAAGCGTTTGGAACGAGAGCAGGACCGTCACGGGAAATGCCAAGTGCCGACTTGTCTCCACGTGGAACCCTCCACGTGCCAGCGGCTCGGGGAAGACGATACCCAGCTCCACGAGTTCGCCACCCGCCTTACAAAGCGGTGATTGTTCAGAAGCAGCTCTCGGTGAAAACGGGGGTGAAAGCTGATTTTCTTTATTTTTTAAAATTCCGTTGGCCAGAGATGCTTGCCGCATTTATCCAGGTGGGGCTCCTTGGGAGGCTGGTTGGACCGTGCCCCACTGGCCAGTGTAGGCTGCTGTGGGTCCTCGAGATTTGATGGTAGTTTGCCAGGTGCTGACGCTGGTTCATTGTCTTAGGATCTGCTCCAAACACCTATCTAAGATATGGTTCCCCTGGTCAGGTTTACAAGACTCTAAGATGCAGATAAATGATTGACAGGTGGAGAAAGTGAGAGGAACGGCGTTAGGGTGGCATCTGAGGCCGCCGCTCGCTTGCTAGCTGTGTGCTCTGAGTCAAAGTGAGCCGTTTATGAAAAGGGGGTAACACCTGTCTCTGAGTTTTGTGCCCAGGGCACACACGTTCAGCAGCCATCAAGTGCTTCTTAGGTGGAGAAATAGCATTTCTCTCTATTCCGTTTTGAAGTAAGAGAGGGAACAAGGCTCCCATGCAAGACCTCGCAGATAAGGATGGGTATTCGGAATCATACTGTCTTGCCATATGCTGGACGCAGTTTGACCATTAAAACCCGTAAAACGAGAAGATCAGTATAATCCTAAGTATTTAAAAAATACCACTTACAAGTCACCACTTTCAAGATTCTTCTGGATGTTTTGGTCCCAGGGTATGGGAGAACCACGAGCTGAGACCCGGGGTGGATAAAGGGCACGGACGGTTGTCACAGCAGAGGGACCTAGAATTGTGCGGAGGTGCGTCGTGTAATACACTATGAGGTTCCAGGCGGATACAAATTTTGGGGGGACACTCTTCCACCCACCATAGTGACTTTCGCTTAAATGTGGGCGGAGCCGTGGAGTAGAGGTTTGTGGGGTTTGGAGTCAAAAAGA
>NW_011889005.1:799240-800704 GCF_000151845.1 Pteropus vampyrus
AATAAGTTTTCACGTGTGAATGCGCTCAGTGCTATGTCTGGGGTGGCATAGGCCACAGTCTGATAACACCCTTACGCCACCCGTACCTAGCTGATGTGCATCCCCAGGCTGCAGTAAAATGACTTTTTTTCTAGATCCCAAAATCTCTTTCACCTCTGACAGTAATTTTACGTTAGAGTGAGCTTATGAATGAACAATCAGAGGGCAGGTCTAACGTATGATGCAAACATCCAATGACTTACTTCTAAAAGCAATGACAGCCTTCCAGATGTTCTGTGTATAATTCCTCATGCAACCCTCACACCAATGCTATGAAGAACTATAATGCGTACCCACATTTTATCAGTGGGAAAATGGACACAGAGGAGATGCATAGTTGTGAGATGGAAAAAAAAAGTTATTCAACTTCTTTGTCCACCACATTCTCATCTTAAAAATAGAATCGTAATAACAGTTCACTGATAGGGTTGCTTTTAGGATTAAATGAGACGACATGAGGAAAGCATTTAGCACAGTGTCTGGTCCAGAGTAAATGCTCAGCAAACCTTGGCCACTGATTATCTCGATATTCTCAGAGTGGCACACAGAATTTAAAAAGTAGTGGCTGTTCATTAATATTGGTCTGAAGGATATCACCAAAAACGAGTGAATAGCGATTTCCAGAAGCAGGAAGCTTTGCACGGGAGGCTGACTCTGCTTTTAGTGTGTCTATAATGAAAGCCTTGCTCTGTACTTCTAAATCGCGTTGAGGGGATAATGGGGCATGGTCATTGGGTAAATAATCCAGCTGTTGGAAAGAAAGGCCTGCTAATCTTTTCTCCCCGCTATGGCTCAGATGTTTTTTCTACCGAACCATATTTCAGTATCTGAAAAGGTTTTTGTCCCTCTATCTAGCAAGGGCTGTGTCTGTCTTGCTAAGCTATTCACAACCAGACTTGACACAGTCCAGGGAAAGAATGCATTTCTCGCTGAGGCCTGACCCGATCCAGTAGCCAGAAGTGATCCCTCCCATTCTTATTCATTCCTCTCTTCATTCATTCATGTACCAAATATTTACTATGACCCCACTACATGCCAGTCACTATGTGAAGTATAGAGATAAAATGGTGAGCGAAGCCATACTCTTTGCTTTCATGCGTTTTTTTGACAGATTAGAAGAGTTAGATTTTAATGACTTGTGCGACGCGGTCGATGTATTTTGGCATAGACGTGATAAGGAAATCTAGTTCTGAACACTCTGTCTTACCTCTCTCCACCTGCGTCCCCAAACTCACCCACATATTATCTCATTTCCCTCTCTCATATAAACTTGCTTCTACTCAGTTTCAGGGTTTTTAGGCTAAGGGAATGTATGACTTTCTTCTACCTATAGTTGGATGTTTTAATTTCTTATCTGTCCCATCACCTCCTTAAAATGATTTATTTGTTCCTAGAAATCTAAAAAGTGATAGTAATGACAACTGG
>NW_011889005.1:802139-805212 GCF_000151845.1 Pteropus vampyrus
CTCCTCGACAGGCAGTCGATAGTTCAGTAAATATGTATTGAATTAACTAAATTACAAACCTAAGTACTATGATTTGCCTTATTTATCACATGGTTAAATTGAAGCTTGTCTTTGATGATGGATGCATTGGTGAGAATTATTTGGTTCTCTAATGATTGGCTGGCGCTGTTCACTAAACACAGCGCCCTGCTAAGAGGAAGCTGGCCAAGGATACCTGAGAAATAGTTCATGGAAGGTACCACTCAAAGCATGCGGGCGTTTCGATAGATAACAAAGAGTTTTAAAACATGGAGTCGTAACTGTCTGCTCAGTGTTCGCACATCCAGCACAAGTCATGCTGACCTCACGCATTGCCCCGCCAACTAATCTCCCCGACAGGCACGGCTTTAAATAATAGAGCCGGATGTGTGGATTTATGAAGCCAGCGTTTAGTGGACTCGCACAGAATGCTAAACACATAGTTTCCCAGATCCGCACCCGCGTTTTGAATTTTCATGTATTCCCATGCCTGTTTTGTCGATAAAGTTTCTCAAATGAGTGCATTTGTATTTCCCTAGGTCACTACTCTGCACCGTTAAATAAAACCTGTGCTTGTGCTTTTAATTATTCCACTCGCCCTTTTATTTTGCTGATCCTACATGGTGGAAAAAATTGGAAAAAAATTGACGAACAGCAAAATGAAGCATGAACGCATATTCATACGTATGTTTTGTACGAGCTCACGTACATGCGTGCACAAAAGACTCATGTTATGACCGACCCATCGATCCAAATTAACAAGGGTCTGGGTTTTAACTTAGTTCTTCTTGGATGTAGAACATTGGTGCAAACCTAAGCTCTCTGGAGAGAAATATGACAACCCGAGTCCTTTCCAGACCCCTCCTCTCGGCATGTCGTACTGTCCCACGTCACTATTAGATTGAACCTATCCCATGCCGTACATGTCTCCTAAATTCCTGTGCCAGAGATGCTCTCCTTCCCTCATGCCACGTCCTCTTCGCAGAAGCCCCGTTAGGTGATCTGCCCTCCCAAGTCCTGGAGTGAGCTGTCGACCTTCTCCACAACGCTTCACCATTTCACCAATGACCCGGACCCCGGGGTGCGCAGTGACTGGGCTTGCAAAACGTGATGTTTCCTCTCTTAGAAATTAAATGGCCTATTGAAACAGGTTTACTCACTTGTAGGTTCCAGATTGGCTGAAAAAAACACATGCAATTCAGGGCCGCGGGCAGAACTGGATGGCCCATGGAACGGGAGGAAACCTGGGCGCAGAGGGAAGGTGACATGCAGTCTGTAAAAGGAGAGACACACAGAAGTGTCTCGCTGCTGTAACGAGGCACCACGTGTTTAGTGGCTTCAAAGAGCGTGAAGTTATGATCTCGCAGTTCGGTCATTCAGAAGTCTGACACAGGTCTCGCTGGGCTAAAATCGAGTTATGGACAGGGCTGCATCCCTGATTGCTTAAGCTGGTTTTTAAAATAGGTTCTGTTAACAAACAAAAACAAAAATAATGCCGTCCATTTAGCACTTTCTTGTCAAAATTAAAACTTCTTAATGTTAAATAACAGTGTACAGTTTAAGGAAGGGAACCCTGGATTCGCTGTGCATGAACTCAAGAGCTGACGGCCCTATATTCTAGAAGCCGGGTTTCGCGGAGCCTCCATTTTCTTATCTGTATTATTGATAGTAGGTAGAAGCTAACTCATAGGCTTCCGGAAAGGGTTAAACAGATGTAGGAATGTGTGTAGGAATTATCACTGCTGAAAACATACAACAAAAGCACATACGACAGGTGACTCAGTCAAACTTCTAAGTTCATTTTAGAAGTTACCTCACACTTGGCCAATAAGAGAAATAGCCAGCAAGCTTAGTTTCCCCAAATTCTCCAAATATGTACCAAAACACTCACGTGTTGTTTCATTTTTCTCGTCTCTCTCCTTCGAACCCATCCACGCTCCAGCCATAACTCACTCTCCTCCACCAGTGGGACTAGCCAGGCCACAGTCTACTGTGGAAAACATGGCTTGGCTTCTCTTATTATAATGGTGTTAACGTGATGGATGGCACATTTATTTTAAGGGAAACGGAAAACTAATTATGTGTTTCGAGCACCAGGGGCACGAGATTCGTTTTCCTGAAAACTTCATGTGTTTGGTGGTGAGAATGGCTCAGAGAATTCATACCAGACAGAAACTGGGTGAACAGCGAAATGGGTGGAGGGGTCAGAACAAATGGCTGTAGATTTGTAAGTTCGGTGGGGAAGAGGCAGAGGGCGTTTCCTGCTGGTGGACGCCATCCCACCCATGAAAGATGTGACAAGGTTGGTAAACGTAGGGGTGACACCCTAGAGTGTGGGTGGTCAAAGTGGGACGGAATCGCAATAGTCATTGGTGGGCAGCGTTGGATCACAGACAGCACGTGATAAACTGTGACGAAACACAGTTAGCAGATTCTCAGGGTCGCGAGGGAAAAATAGACACCGCCACCAGGAGACACCAGAAAGGCATTTCCGGCAGGCTGTGATGGCGCTAACTCTGAAAAAATGAGCAGCAGTTTGCCATGGGGAGGCGGAAACGCCTTCGCCTTAGGACTGCAGTGGACAGATGGCTGGGCAATGCATAGGGCGTCCACGGGGAGGCGTCAGGGACAAGCTCACACTGCCGACTGGAGACTGCCCCCTGCCGGCTTAGAACATGGCCTTAGTTTTGGTAGGGCTTTAAGCATGGGTTGTACGATTCCTTGTTCCTTAATATTTCTTTCACTTATTCTGTAAATATGTATTGAGTCGCTATTAAGTGCGAGCTGTTCTTTTTAGGATAATGACAATGTTTAAAAAAGTAAGTGTAATAATTCTAATAACTATTGCTAACTAACACTGATTGAGGGCCCACTAAGTGCTGGGTACTGAGTAGGTTCTCTTTTAAGTACTGCAACAAAGTAAAAAGCAATGTCAGTGGTCATCCTTTGAAACAAGGAAACCGAGGGCCACAGATGTTACTGACCCAAACTCAGGTCACGTAGCAGTGAAAGAAGGATCCAGAATTTGAACTTAGGAAACCTGAGATCAAGGCCA
>NW_011889005.1:806532-809779 GCF_000151845.1 Pteropus vampyrus
GTTACTGACCCAAACTCAGGTCACGTAGCAGTGAAAGAAGGATCCAGAATTTGAACTTAGGAAACCTGAGATCAAGGCCAGAAATCTTAGCAGCCCAAGGAAGAAGCTATAGGCAGATTAAAACCTTATTGCTTTAGGGTTTAATTTGTTGCTGGGTTGTTGTTTTGTTTTGTTTTTGATGGGAAGAAGGAAGCAGAATGAAATGAGAGAGTGGTCGGGAAAAATGTCTACGTGGTATATTTTATGAATATTTCTCTTTGGCTGATATATGTGGTTTTCCTCTGAAGATGGTTCAACTCCCTCAATGGAAAAATCTATACTTCTTTATACACAGCTGTCTCGGAGAGCCTGGAGATCTGATGCGCTGTCGCACACGAAACACTTGCTCATTGCCTGTGGTTTCATGCAGCTCATTAAATTAAGACTTCCAAAAGAGAGCAGATATCAAGTTTCTACCAACAGATAAATTGAGATTGTACTCAGAGTTACAGGGGTTAGGAAGCCTTTCTCAAAAGCTTATTATATGTGTATTCTGGTAACTGGAGCTAATAAAATTGATATGAACCAAAAGTAATGGGTGTTCTCTAGTGAGTACTTTTGCAGATTAAAATAATGCTTAAGCAATATTTGTAGTCATTTACAAAGGGCTTTGAAGATGAAAAGCATTTTGACTTTCAAGTTGTGTTGTTATGTAAAATAGGTAGATCCGTTTCTTACAAAGTTTTCAAGTTAAGTTAAAACGAGAAGGTGATATAACTATTATTTACAAAGTCTTTAAATTATTGTTATACATCAAGATTTTATGGTTCTTTTTGCATCCAAACGTTTAAGCTTAATGAAATACAAATAAAATATTACTTTTACTTCTTTCTCTCTATACATACATCTATCTTTGTCTATCTAGATATAGATAGATATAGATATACATATAGGTATAGATATAGATATAGATAGATATAGATATATCAAAGAACTTTGACTTATAAATGTTTTCTTACATATTTGATCCCTGTTTATTACATATCATACACATAGAATATATATATATGTTCTATATATATTCTCTCTAAATATATTCTACATTCTACTTTCCATTCTTTGTCTGATTCCCACTTGATATTTTGCATTCATATCGGAAATCACTTTTTCAAGAAGCTTTCTTAGATTCTTGTGGGTTGAGAAGGTTCAACTTGCCCTCATATTCAGGTTTCATCCAGATGTTTATCTACATGGTATATCCCCAATATTCCACCCAGCCACAGCCCTCAGCTGCATCTCAGCACACAGCAGGTGTCCGGTAGTTCTTGTGTCATTATTGCGGCTCTGAAATTAACTGAAGTGATCTAGGGGTAAAAAAAAAAAAAAAAAAAAATGAGCTCGCGAATGTCAAACTTGTAATTAAAATCCCAATCTTCTGGCTTTAAATTTTCTAATATGAAGCAATGTCAAGTTTCTTAGTCAGAGTACATTATTAATTAGGTAGAAACTATGTGCGTAATTTTCAGCTGTAGGTCTGGTTAATATTCTTGGTAGGGGGAGGTATGAGCAAGGTCACTAAGTTATCGGTCTTCAGGGGGCTTATGTCTAAACCCAACAGTGTATGGTTATTGGATAAGAGAGAGTATCATCCATTAAAGAACGATTTTGAAATTGAAGAATGAAACTTAGAGAGGCAACTGATCAAAACTTACTTCTCAGTAAATTTTTATTTTCTATTTCAAGTAACACCTGTTCTGCCCAATATCTAAGAAAGATGATTTTTAAAGCTCAAAGCAGTTTCTTTTTTTCAAAATTAGGGCCTTGTATATATTAACTATGGATCCCTTATGTCTTTGTAGGACTTACCTTTACACTCCACTGCAAATGCTTTTTATTCAATAGAATATTAGTTAATGAATGTCCTTTGGGGATTAGATTCTCTAATTATTATTCTTCCAAGATCTTGGATCTGTAACTTAATCTCTCTAAGCTATTGGCTTCTATTTTTCATTATGGTGTAATACTACCAAATTCCTTAAAGTCCTACTAATTTCATGAGGATTATCAGAAGATAAATATTAATAACAATACACTGATTTAGCTTTATATTTTACAGGGCACTTTCACCTTTCTTATCTCATTTGATGGCACTTTTTTTTTTTTTTTACTAAAAGTTTTCCTGGGTTGCAGTTTAGACACTTTTAGAAATCTTTCAAATAAAATTAAAATCATTTACTACCATATATTTCAAGGGAGGGGCTAAAATATATTAAATACATATATAAGGTAAATCAATAAAAACAATATAGATACAAAAGTAATTCTACTGAATCGATAGGTAGGTAGACAGGTAGGTAGATAGATGAAAGATAGATAGATAAATAGATATAGATATAGATATAGATAATTTATCAATTAGATTTGCACTCAATTGGAATGCTACTTGGAAAGATAGTCAAAACTTACCCATAATCAAAGAAAGTCAAAATTATTGCATTGAGCGTTTCAGAACCTAATAGTTTGAAAGTGGTGCTGCTATTAATGAGTGTAATGAAGCATCAAATAAATGTGCTGAATAAATGAAAGCATGAATTACCCCAGAAAAAACTGCTGATAGGACTCTACCACTGATACATTTGGAAAGGAGCACTTGAAATGTATCTAAGATGCTCATAGTCACATCTTTTATCTTTGGTTCTTCTAAAACAATCTAAGGAAGCGATGCAGACACATGAACCAATGTACTTATCAGCATTCATGTGAGGGAAGCAAAATTTTAGCTCTCTTAGGCTTTTTAGGCTGTCTGAGATTACACTGACATAAGATAGAGTTACAGGAGAAAAGCAAACAAATTTCAATTCAAGAAATGAAGACCCAAAGAAATGATGAAACCTACGGGCTGTTATATTAGTTGAACAAAGAGAGGTCATTATGGAAAAGTGACCATAGCATGTGGAGATCCTAGGGGCAGATGAGAATTATTTCAACGAGATCTGTTTGTGTAGAATTCTCTTGGTCTCAATTTCCCCTCCCTAATGATAAAAATGTCATTTTCCTTCTGGTATAATGAGGGCATGATTTACATGAGAGTTCGTATCTGCTGTTTTTTAGGTGCCTTTAGCTGAAAGTAGTCGTAATCTGGGGTGGCATGTTCTGTCACTTTAACACTTACCACGGCATTACCTATAGATGGCAAGTAGAAAACAATGCAAAATGATGGCATTATGTGAAGTGTTATGATACATTATCCTGGTAAAATATTACAAAC
>NW_011889005.1:809829-812512 GCF_000151845.1 Pteropus vampyrus
GTACTTATCAGCATTCATGTGAGGGAAGCAAAATTTTAGCTCTCTTAGGCTTTTTAGGCTGTCTGAGATTACACTGACATAAGATAGAGTTACAGGAGAAAAGCAAACAAATTTCAATTCAAGAAATGAAGACCCAAAGAAATGATGAAACCTACGGGCTGTTATATTAGTTGAACAAAGAGAGGTCATTGTGGAAAAGTGACCATAGCATGTGGAGATCCTAGGGGCAGATGAGAATTATTTCAACAAGATCTGTTTGTGTAGAATTCTCTTGGTCTCAATTTCCCCTCCCTAATGATAAAAATGTCATTTTCCTTCTGGTATAATGAGGGCATGATTTACATGAGAGTTCGTATCTGCTGTTTTTTAGGTGCCTTTAGCTGAAAGTAGTCGTAATCTGGGGTGGCATGTTCTGTCACTTTAACACTTACCACGGCATTACCTATAGATGGCAAGTAGAAAACAATGCAAAATGATGGCATTATGTGAAGTGTTATGATACATTATCCTGGTAAAATATTACAAACATATGAAAATATAGTAGCAAAAATATAAAAGAATGCTATGAACAACTCTATGGCCACAGATTTGATGATCTAGATGAAATGGTCTAAAATCATGAAAGACACAAACTGCCAAAACTTGTACAAAGAGAAAAACATAATCTAAATTCACTTACGCCTATTAAATTGAACAAAGAATCTTGTTCAATTTAACAAACAGAAAACATCTAGTCTAGACGGTTTCATTGAAATTCTATTAAATATTTAAGGAAGAAATACTCATTTACTGCAATCTATTCCTGAAAACAGAGGTAGAAGGAACTCTTCCTAATTCATTTTAAGTGACCGTAATTATCTGAGTACTGGGTACCACAATCAGACAAAGACATTACAAGCAAAGGAAACTAAAGACCATTATGGACATAAACAAAAAAATCTTCAACAAAATATTGGCAATATTAATCCAACAAAGTTTTAGGACTCACGTGACCCTATTTCAAAAATTATTACAAATCTGCAAGTGTTCAAGACAACAGAATATAGATGAAAGAACAGACACACAGATCAATGAAACAAAATATAGAAATTAGAAATGGGCCCACTGAATTTTAGTAATAATACAGTCAAATTATAGTCCACTGGATTTAACAAAGGCACACAGTGAATTCAATGGGAAAAGGAGAATGTTTTCAACACAGATGTTGGAGCAATTGGACATCTGTCTGCAAACAGAAATGAAATAAAATCAGACGAACCCAGACCAAGGCCTGCATCTTACATAAGAATGAACTCAAATGCATCATAAACCTAAATGTCAAATGGAAATAAGAAGATGCAAACTTAGATGTGGAAAATGTCCTGACCACCTACACGGAAGCGGAGAAAGAACGGTGCCTGATAGGGATAATAGTTAATTATTCAGTGCAATTGTTTTCATTTCTTTCTAAATATGTGCATCTTGTGGCTGTTCTGTAATGAGTTTGTATTATTTTTACAAGGAGGAAATGATGCTAGACCTTTAAGACAATATAATAAAAACCATCAGTTAAAACAGGAATGAAAATTGTCGCTAAGGCTTGGTGACTTGCAGAGGTTTGCCGGGTCAGCCATGGTCTCGGCCACTGCTGCCCGACGCAGGAAGAAGAAAATTGTGAATTCAGGAGGCAGCTTGTCTATGATTCTTTTTCTTCCTTTATGACCATTTTCTCTGCAAATAAATGAAGACTGGATACCAGTAAAAACGGTGGTGTAAAAAACTCCTCATACTTCCCTTTCATAAAAGCGATGATAAAATGGGGTGGGAAGAGGGGACGGTCAGAATCAACCTTGTTGCGACTCCGGAAATGAACCTCAGGTTTGCAGCCGCCCAAGGAGCCTCTGTTTAATTTGTTTTTTTAAAGGCCGATTCTTGGAGAGAATGGTGAATTTTGTGGCCTTTTATCCTGGCCCTGTTTTTCACAATCAAGTTTGGTAACCGCCATGAAAATAACAGCCTGCATTTCCTGTACGTGGGAAGGAGAATGAACCTCATTCTCCAGAAATTGTAGTTAACCGTTGGTTCTGACCTGTGTGGTGGCTCCTTGTTAGACCGGCTCACGGACACTGTTATTATTTTGACTAACTGCTAAAAGTCCTGGGGAGTGAGATGGGGATATTTGTGGAAAATATTTCCAGGCTATTGTGCTGGCTGCCATTGCCTCAGGGGACAGATAACTGTTGGTGTAACAATAGAGAACCAAAAGGCTTGGGGGGAAAGGTTAGGGGATGATGTGTCTATACGGGTTCTGAAAAACTGCAGTGTATCCCAGAAATCTGGAAAGTCACACACATGTTCACCCAAGACAACCCTAGATCGATTGGATTATTCCAGGATGTGGGGAGCCTTGGCCAAATGAGAGGGCTCTCCCTGGGCACATGGGACACTGCACGTCCATAGTGGAGATCCAACACATTTTTAGGGAGTTGGGAATGAGACAGGCCATCTTTGTCCCTGACTTTGAATGTCTTTGATCGGCCATCTTCACTGCAGGACAGAAAGCCAAGATAGTCTAGTTTGCCCCCAGTACCTGTTGTGGGAAACGACTCTGTAACGAGTGCTAAAAGGAGCTTTGCAGGCTGGAAAGAAAGGACTCCGGCTAGTAATTCATATCTATACGAATAAGTAATACTGGATATTACTA
>NW_011889005.1:812562-814998 GCF_000151845.1 Pteropus vampyrus
GTGGTGGCTCCTTGTTAGACCGGCTCACGGACACTGTTATTATTTTGACTAACTGCTAAAAGTCCTGGGGAGTGAGATGGGGATATTTGTGGAAAATATTTCCAGGCTATTGTGCTGGCTGCCATTGCCTCAGGGGACAGATAACTGTTGGTGTAACAATAGAGAACCAAAAGGCTTGGGGGGAAAGGTTAGGGGATGATGTGTCTATACGGGTTCTGAAAAACTGCAGTGTATCCCAGAAATCTGGAAAGTCACACACATGTTCACCCAAGACAACCCTAAATCGATTGGATTATTCCAGGATGTGGGGAGCCTTGGCCAAATGAGAGGGCTCTCCCTGGGCACATGGGACACTGCACGTCCATAGTGGAGATCCAACACATTTTTAGGGAGTTGGGAATGAGACAGGCCATCTTTGTCCCTGACTTTGAATGTCTTTGATCGGCCATCTTCACTGCAGGACAGAAAGCCAAGATAGTCTAGTTTGCCCCCAGTACCTGTTGTGGGAAACGACTCTGTAACGAGTGCTAAAAGGAGCTTTGCAGGCTGGAAAGAAAGGACTCCGGCTAGTAATTCATATCTATACGAATAAGTAATACTGGATATTACTAAGATGTAGGTAAATATCAAAAAAATGGTACAAATGTATTTTTGCTTTTTTTTTTTTGTCTTGTTCTTCCTCCTCTCCAAACTCAGGATTTCAAATCTTGTCCTCACTTTCTTTCAATTCACTGTGGGTTCTGAATAGTGTTAATTCTTAAGAGCCCTCCTGTGAATTCTGTGCCCCAGGTCATTTCAATGATCTGTTTCCTTTATGAATTTTTGACTGTTGTGTTTGTCACCCATCGTTCATCACCCATAACCAGGGTGACTCCAATGGCTCATCTGGAAAGTATTATCACATGGTCAGCTCAAGAATAAAGCTAAGGTCTTTGTGTCATTTTCGATTTTGTTGGGACATTTATGAATGTCTCCAATGACAGTACTCGTGGATATGATGCCAAAAAAAAAATGGTGTAGACAAAGAAATATTTTTAAGTGAATTTTTAAATTTTGGAAACTTGTTCAAATCCTGGCCACTCCGACACACAATCCGTGCGGGTGAATAATGAAGAAATCCCCACTTACAGTGGGATATTGACAGGCTGGATTCTAGGCTGAGAAAGGTTAATAGAGGGTAGCGGGTTTGGGAAACTATCAATCAAGAAGAACAGTTGAAAAGACTGACGACATTCATCTTAGAGAAGAGATTAAAGAAGTGCTTTTCCAAAGTGCTTTTAAATTATTAGAAGACTTTGATTTCGTGACAATTAAAATCCTAAACCACAAAGCTGATAAGAAGCAGAGTCACTGTGATTGAAGCAAGGTCAGGGACCTCAGACCAGGCTCTGGAGCTTAACACTCAGCTTCTCCCGAAAGTCACTCTTCTAAATTTCAGATACTATACGATACTATCGATTCCATTCTAAGGGATAAATACAAATAAATTATATTGACCTAAAAGAGAGCTTCGAGACTATTTTGAAAAAGTGTAATTGGCTCATAATAGAACATACAGCACAGTATGTAATAATTATTTCAATAATAATAATGATTTCTACCAGTTATTGGGCGATTCTTGTGGTTTTGGATCAGAATTGGAAGCCAGTATCCTAACTCTTCCACTTAGTAACTGTTTTGCCTTAGACAAATAACTTTATCTGTGATTGAGTTTTCTCATCTGTAAAATGGGCATAGACTATACTTTTCTCATAAGTTTCATGTCAAATGATTAAATGCACACCCAGAGATGTCCCAAGATCGATGATGGTAGTCAGATAAATGAATCCTTGCAGTTACGGCCGGAATCTTGTGGGACTGGTGTAATAGGAGCTGAGCATTGGTTTGAAGCATCTCGGTGTTTCTGCTTCAGTTTTCTCTTCTCTTCTTCTTCCTGCTGAAAACTCTTCTGGTGTGTGGCTGACAAGACGGCCAGCTGGAGACCCACAAGGACTTTTCTTGGCAGCCCCCACCATCCGACTTTCATATTAACATGACATGGACTGTGCAGTGGATTTGACAGGATCGATCATTATTCCATAAATGTCCCTTTGACATTACAACTGAGGACTTTAATCCAACAGAAAGAACCCCGTATTCCTAAGGATGTTCTATGTTCGATGCCATTTGAAAAAGTTTAAACAAAGTTTCTCTATCATAGGACTTCTTTGCCTATACCTTCCTCCCACATCGAATATTGACATAAAAGAGAGTGAAAACGCTAGGTATTTTATTTTCTTAGTAATATTTTTCTGCTAAATGGCTTCAGGGTAGGAATCTCAGATTGTAGATTCGCCAGGAAGAAAATGTCACTCTCCCTCATCCGTGGGTGAAACAACAGAAAGTCCTTGTACCAGGCTTCAAAGATGCTGCTGCTTTGACGTGCTATGAACCAAC
>NW_011889005.1:815048-831204 GCF_000151845.1 Pteropus vampyrus
TTGAAGCAAGGTCAGGGACCTCAGACCAGGCTCTGGAGCTTAACACTCAGCTTCTCCCGAAAGTCACTCTTCTAAATTTCAGATACTATACGATACTATCGATTCCATTCTAAGGGATAAATACAAATAAATTATATTGACCTAAAAGAGAGCTTCGAGACTATTTTGAAAAAGTGTAATTGGCTTATAATAGAACACACAGCACAGTATGTAATAATTATTTCAATAATAATAATGATTTCTACCAGTTATTGGGCGATTCTTGTGGTTTTGGATCAGAATTGGAAGCCAGTATCCTAACTCTTCCACTTAGTAACTGTTTTGCCTTAGACAAATAACTTTATCTGTGATTGAGTTTTCTCATCTGTAAAATGGGCATAGACTATACTTTTCTCATAAGTTTCATGTCAAATGATTAAATGCACACCCAGAGATGTCCCAAGATCGATGATGGTAGTCAGATAAATGAATCCTTGCAGTTACGGCCGGAATCTTGTGGGACTGGTGTAATAGGAGCTGAGCATTGGTTTGAAGCATCTCGGTGTTTCTGCTTCAGTTTTCTCTTCTCTTCTTCTTCCTGCTGAAAACTCTTCTGGTGTGTGGCTGACAAGACGGCCAGCTGGAGACCCACAAGGACTTTTCTTGGCAGCCCCCACCATCCGACTTTCATATTAACATGACATGGACTGTGCAGTGGATTTGACAGGATCGATCATTATTCCATAAATGTCCCTTTGACATTACAACTGAGGACTTTAATCCAACAGAAAGAACCCCGTATTCCTAAGGATGTTCTATGTTCGATGCCATTTGAAAAAGTTTAAACAAAGTTTCTCTATCATAGGACTTCTTTGCCTATACCTTCCTCCCACATCGAATATTGACATAAAAGAGAGTGAAAACGCTAGGTATTTTATTTTCTTAGTAATATTTTTCTGCTAAATGGCTTCAGGGTAGGAATCTCAGATTGTAGATTCGCCAGGAAGAAAATGTCACTCTCCCTCATCCGTGGGTGAAACAACAGAAAGTCCTTGTACCAGGCTTCAAAGATGCTGCTGCTTTGACGTGCTATGAACCAACCCGTCCATCTGGCCTCAACAATGGTGTTGTTAGAGCTTCAATTAAAACAGATGGATTCTTTGATTAATAAATTGAAAGGACCAGCTGATGTGTTAGCTCAGTGTAGTTTCTCAGATACAAGGTGTGAAGAGTTGAAAGTAAGTATGGCAATATTTCTGCCCTAATTATTATCACCTTCAAGGACATAAAAGCTCTCAGATAATTTAAAAGGAATAGAGAGGAACTTTGATTCTCTATCGAAGGTCAGCAAACTAAGAAGGGTGAGACAATCGTTCTGACTTCTTTTTAAGATGCTACAATAAAGATGAAAGTGAGATATTGATTAGTAAAATCAAAACAGAAGACATGGTGTCTATGAAAGAGAATGTAACCATGAGAATGGAAGAATAGAAAGTGTTTATTCATTGATTTATTGTTCGGTCGGATGATTAATTCACTCACTCAGCACATGGTTATTGAGTATGTAAAGTCTGCCAATTTTCTTTAGTCTCATTCTCTCTCTCATGTCCTCTCACTGATATTTGTCTGCCCTGTCAGCAAGAGAGAGTTCTCTCTTCTGCCCCTCCTGAGTTCTCATGGCTGGGCTACTGATAAAATTGGCACAAGGCAGAATAACAGGAGAAAATCCGATATTTTATTACGTGTACACGGGAGAATTAAAAGGATAATTCTCTGTGAGAGAGGTGGAGCAGGCTGTGTACATACTCTTTACATAAAAAAATAATGATCCATTCGTGAGGATTTGACAGATCAAGGAGCGTGGGTTTGGAGGTGACGTGGTTCATAAGGAATCTACGGGGAATGTAGGTTTAGGGTGGGAAGTTGGTAGAATTGATGAGGGTTTGTTTATACAGGCTTCTCAGCCCTGGATTCTCTCTCCTGTGATAAGGCCGATCCTTGGTGAATCTCTCCCTGCTGCCCGCCCCACCCCGGCCCTTCTGTATAGCAAGAGGGAATCTTTCCCCTAGAGATTTACTCTCTGCATTTAGAGAGACAGAGGGTCAGCGAGCTCCTCTCATTCCTGCTGATTCTCAGAGATTTTAATTTGAAATCATCAATATGCCATTGTGAGATATTTAGGGGTGACCTGCCCTGGGCCCCAACAGCCCTGTGCTCTAACTACATTAAATTAATTACAGTTCCTAGAAAATGACTGTGCCATATTATGTTTATAAATATTTAAGTATGCATTAGTTTAGAATACTCATTTTCCAACCTAGGAGTTCTCTAATCACTTTTTAAAGACCTTGTTCAAATTTCCCATTTGTAGTGTCACCTAAGACTGCCTAAGGTAGTTAGGGTGGCTTTTGCTATGTTCTACAACTTTGCAGGTGCAACTATTCTCAAAAACTTAAGAAGAAAGTCACGTCAATTACTGATAAGCCAACCAAATTTTTACAGAGACATTTGGAGAAATGAAGAGAAAGACTCCATGGTAGGATAATGAGTCCTAGAAAAAAAAATCAGGAAATAGAAAAGAACGTTAAAATTCCAATTAGTGTCTTCTATGATTGTCAAGACCGTATCGCATTCATAAAACAAGAGAACTGGAATACCCCACAGAACAAGAGGCAGACATTCTGCAAAGGAGAGGCTGACTGAAGATGAATGGGTGAGGACCTGGGGATGAAGGCAGGGGCAGAAGGCAGAGCCGAGTTGGATGTATCTGAGCTAATAAAGTCTCTAAACTAGCTCCATCACAGGCAGGCGGTTCATTCCACCTTTCGAGCCGTTAACACCCCGTTTGGAATGCCTAGGAGATGGATTGCTGTACTAACTACTTTGCACATTGGATTTACAGGGAGGTTTTAGTGAAATATTTCTACTTCCAATGAATCACACTATGAATATTGATTGTGGTGCCCTCTACTTATCTAAAAATTTTATGTGGATTATTAAAAAAAAAAAGAAAGAAAGAAAGCAATAATTGTTTCATTGGAAGGCTTTGGAGGGGAAAGATCTCATCGAGAAAACAAATCTACAGACGTGTTCTTAACGTACGAGGCCAGTGTCACAAAGCGAGAGATGAGTGTAGGAGGCAGCCTTGCCGACTGGGACCAATTTATTAGACGCTATCCAAGTGCTAAACCGCCTTAAATCAATAGTTTGCAAGACAGCAGAAGGTTGGGCCTAATAAGTCATCATCTTCATAAAATATGGGTTATTCCAAAAGTATTAAACAAGCGGTTGGTGTCAGGAAAATTGCTCACTTTTTCGGAACTAAACAAAACCATCTATTTTCAGAGGAAAGAAATCAATAGACATCTGTGCCCTGATGCGAGGCTTTGAATATATAAATAAATGTGTAGTTAAAATTACTCATTGACACCTAGTTGAGTTACGCTGTCTTTACTGTTACTTAATCTGAAAAATAATTTTACATAGTGTATGCCAAAGTGAAGAATAGATCATCCTTCTTGGCCCCATCTTTGTATTTCTCTCCTTTTTCTTTCTCCCCTTCCTCGTTGCCGACATTCATGGAGCATCTGTTACGTGACACTAGGTACTGGGTTCTACCCTGGGAGATCCATGCAGGTGAATTTAGTTAATATTTAAAACAGTGCTGAGAAATAGGTATCGTACCTTACACTGCTGTCTAGGAAATAGGTGTCACAAATACTTACGTAACCTGTCGAATGTTAAGCATTTAGTCAGTGGAGAATAGGGTCCGGGATGCGGGTAGGTGGATGGATTCTGCTCTCTGTGGGGACAGTACTTGATCGTTGAATCAGTCTCCCCTCGGAGACACCAGATTTCTTCATGCTGCCAGAGTTCTCATTTGCACGTGTCCACGTATTCTGTGTGCCACAGTGGTGAGTCCCTCTCCCAAGTGATCACTTTCCGACGTGGCCTATCATCAAAATAATCATGGGCGAAGGTCAATAATACAGATGCCCCAGACTGTGCGGGGATTATGAGTGAGATTTTTAAGAAGAAGTATACTTTATGTTTTTTCTTCCCATGGGGTTTTTAAGTTTAGATAACGTGCCGGTGATATGTATCTTAAGCTCCTTGAAGAGATTCTTGGATTCTGAAGTCTGCCACCAAAGTCTCATACCCTCTAATAAAAGAATAAGAAAAATAATTGCAGTTTTTTTCTCTGTTCGTAGGATCTTTCTTTCTTCTCCGTTTTATTTTCTTAATGTCTTCTATGACTTTTCATTAATGCTACCAATATATCCCTGATCCTCACCTTTTAGTCGTATTGTGAGTATTTTAATAGACTTTCATGCATTTATTTACTTATAGATTTAACAGGTATTTATCGAATGCCCATTGTGTGACAGACATAGGGCTATTTAATCAGCGTGGTAAATTCTAGGAGATTTTAATACAAACACTTCCTTTTACAGATGATGGAACAGGAGTGTTTTTTGATTTAAATAAAGTGGAAGATCCAGAACGTAAGGTCTTAGGTTTGGGAGTTTGAATCTTTCCAGCAGTTTCCATATGTGTCAGCTCTCCCAGGCCCTTTTTATGGCCAAATTGACTTATTTATTTATTAAAAATATTTTTTTAAAGATGTCTCTTTCGTATTATATGCCAGGGATAAAATGGTGAGTCAAAAGAGACATTAAACCTTGTCTTCCTAAAGCTTATAGTCTACCAGGGAAAACAGTAACCAAATTCTTATCCAAACAATATATAATTATAATTTAAGATAAATGTTACAAAGTTATTGATTGCTAAGAGAGAATGTAAGTGGAGGCGAGACATTGTTGGGTTAGCATGATATCTTTAAAGACATGATGTTTGAGATGATTCTTGAAGCTTAAATACTTCATAATGAAAGGAAGCTCATTGAGCACTCACAGCGGCAACAGCGTAAGCAAAGGCCCTGTGGCAGCAGGATGCGTGGCATCACGAAGGAAGTGACAGCCAACCACAGTGGCTGAGCAGAAAGACCAAAAAATCATTAAACATGGGGCTATAGAGACAGAAAGTGCAAAATCTACAGCGGGGTTTTTAGATCGCGTGAGCGTTTAAGACACCGAGTAGGGGGGTGATTCAATCTGACAAGCTGAAGCACAGCTTGTTCTCCATCCCAAGACACCTTGTTCTCTAAGATAGAATGTGACCTCTTGTAACCTGCAGAGTTCTGCCTTTTGACTTCATATTCATATTCACCTGCTCGCCGTTCACCTCCACTGATATACACTTACCTGTGACATTCCTGGTAAATGTCAAAGGAAAACATAAGCTTGCACTATCCCGTGGGATGTATTGTATGTGCAGTCTAGTGGGATCTACAGGGGTATAAGCAGGTGATTACAACCCGAAATGACCATTAGGAGCTTTGCCTTTTGAAGGAGAGTGGTTTATTTTCAGGGAGAGTCACAATATAAATGAATTAAACTTGATGAGTGGGAAGCCACCAGACTGAGAAAAGGGGGGACAGAAACGGGGCTATAAGATGAAGCTGTGTTAAGGGAAATGGCTGTGATGACCTAAGAAACAAAGGGCGAAAGATATAGGTGGCCTTTGATCAGAGCATGAGGACATTGGACCTTCCACCACCGGGAGGCTGTAATAATGCGATCAGAGGAAACGCACGTGATTTGTAGATCCGTGGACCCCTGCTCCTCCCAATAGCCCATGATGGGTTGCATGACGATCTCGTACAAAGCCACACCTGATATGACAAAGTATGAACTCTGAGCACATTTCTCTTTCCTGGCAAGTGACGCTCTTTTTTTTTAAATTAAGTAATGAGTGGTAAGATGCAATTTGCTTCTGTCTTTACTTTGAGTACCAGAACACTCCAAAACAAAGTCCGTGCTTTCCGGGAGCTATCCATTGTCCCGGAGTTCTGAATAATCGATTTCTTCTCCCCTGCTACCATGACTTAAGCAATAGAATTGAGCCTTTAAATTCTTTAATTTTTTTCATGTGATTTTTAATGCACGCTACCCCAGATCCTGTCATGCATGGTGATGAAATGTGTCCAAAAAGAAAAAGTCAAGGAATGACCTTCTATTGTTCGTCACTTATCCAGGCCCTGGTCCATGTGGAGGTTGCACAAAATTTATTGGAAGTAAAGGACATGTGTTTAATGACCCAGTCTGAGCCAATGGATGGTGACATGTTTTTAAAATGGGCTGTAATGTATGAAGAGAGATAGATAGTCTTCTGCATGGTAACTATGTAGCTGTATGACCTTAAGCGAGCCGTGTTGCCTCCTCGTGCACTCGCCTTCTCCTTGCAAATGGGGACAATAGTAACAATGACAGAATTGGGAGGACCGAGTGATGCGATGGCACCCAGTGAGCTGTCAGCAAGAAACACACTCACTTTCTTTTTTAATAATTCCACCCCAACTAAAGCATTTAGCGATTCTAACGAAGAGAGTGGCCGGCAAGGTTTAAATTTTATTCCTACCAAATGGTGCTAGTGAACATAGAAGAATAAAACGCTTATGAAAATCTCTTCTAATTCCTCAAGGCTGCTAAACTGAGCCGGAAACAGCAAATTGCCAGTGTTCTTCACAGACTTTTTTAATACTCAGTTTGCATTCCTTTTTTTCCAACTAAATCCCATCCCGGCTTCTGTGTTCTACCTTTGCCCTTGGACTTCCGGGCCCAGCTGGGACTCCAAAGTACTAGGAGAGGAAGAAGGACGGTTATCAGCATTTAACATTATTAGTGTCATAATCCTTGTCATCATGAGAGCTATTTGAAGAATATCATCGGGATTTCTGTAAGCAGAAACGCTGTGTCCCAATGCCCCCACATCGCCATAAGGGAATGTAGAAAAGTTGAATGGCAATCTGTGGCTTCCAGAAAGAATGTGTTTGCCTCCTGTCTTTGTGCATAGCATACGCCACATCCAGAGTATTTTTCTCTTCTCTTTACCTTGCAAACTCCCAGTTGTCCTTCAATTCCCAGCTCATCGGTCACCTCTTCTAAGAAGTCACCCAGGTCCCTTCTGCACATACAAGCCAACTACTGCTTGCGTGGTGTTACCTTTACACCCACATTCTAAAAGATCACTATCTGTCAGGCACAGTGCTTTGTATTTTAGTTACACTATATCATTTAATCCTTCTAAGAATGTATCTCCACGATGCAGGTGTTGTAACCCAAGAGACTTGGATTAAGTTATTTCCCTAAGATTATATACCTATCGGATGTCTGGACCTGAATTTGAATCCAGGTATACCTGGCCCTAGTGTTGAGCCTCTAACACACTGTGCTCACTATTGTTTCTCAGAATTCCTTTCCCAATCTTGGTGGGGGTGGGCAGACTACCCACATCTGTCGTGTCCCAGGGAATTTCGACCGAGACAAGCAGTTGATCGCCTCAGATCATATAAGAACATTCCAGATGCAGATCATTAGACTTTTCAGAAAGACAAGCCTACATTCAGTTTCAGGTTCTGTCCCATAGCTTTGTAGCTTTGGCTAATTTAGTTCAATTTTGAACTGTAGTTTTCTTATATGAAAAAAAGAAATACATCACACATGCAAATTTTTACCTTACAATTTTGTGAGAGTTAATTGAGATATTGATACAAAGAGATCACAGTGTCAATACATGATAGCTATAAAGTTGACAGTAGTTATTATTATATTATAAGATATGTTAAACCTAGAAAGGAGAATGAATTAGGAAATCTGAGTTGAGTTCAGTGAGCTAGGTATCTGTAGTTCTCTCTCCTTAAATATTCTTCTCTCTAATATTCATATTAGCATATTCATTTATTCATTGAGCAGCTACTATATACCAGGCACTATTCTAGTGCCGGCCCTTCTATTCTTTGGGTTTTTGGGTTCATTCATTCTCACTTCTTTAGGAAAGCATTTCCTGCTGGAAAGAGGGTTCTGCTTGACTCTCCTTAACACCATGTTGTTTTCTTCATATTGATTCGCATTATATTTTTGCTTTTTCGTTTACTTGCTTGATGTCTATCTCCCCCGTGGACAACAGACACCAGGACTTAGCACAGTGCTTACTTAGCACATTCTAGATGCCCATCATCTTGAAGAATAAATGACAGGGGCTAAAAGAGGGGTCTAAAGGCCGTCAAATGGAAGATGCCGGAGTAATTAACCAAAACCGGAAGATACACAGAGAGATGGAAATAGGACATCAAAAGCCAGGAATAGCAGGTGAAGAGCAACCAAAATAGAAAGCTAAAAATATGTCACATGATGTCCCCAACCTCCAATACCCGAAGAAACAGGCGAAATAGAGTTAAAAACCAGTAAGAGTCCTTAGGAACAAAAATTAGAGAAGGAAAGATGCATGAATTACTGCGTGGCCGAAAGGACAGAAACAGAGTAATGTGAAGCAGACTAATTCCATTTTTATAAAATATTCTACTCCTTCAACACACGTATCCCCCTACATTTTTGTTTATATTTTTTGAAGGAGGCTGCTGTGGTGACCCCTGGAGTTAACTGGTGATTGCTTTTAAGTAGCAAAGTCTGCAGTCTTTCTTTTACGTTTATCTTTCTTTTACGTTTATCTTTCCTATGCACTTAGATTATTTAATAAACAAGAATCATTTTGATAAAATAAGCATCTTATTTTTCTTTGAAATGAAAATAAACAGCGACTAGATTCTAACAGGGACTCGTTTGGGGAGATGAGGATAAGAATTACTGTCATGGTATCTGTAATTTCACATGTATTTTTCAATTGAAATTGAAAAAACTGTTTCATTGGAAAAAAAAAATAGAGCAAATGTTGAATTATCTGAGGCAATCATACCAAATCATCCGGTGGTCCTCTGAGGGTGTTTTCATGCCAGCACAGTGGGACAAGTTACAGGGAGGGGTGGGTCAAGTTTGAGGAATTGGGGTGAAGTTATACACCTTGTTTATTGATTCGATTCTTGAATTTACAGCACGACATTATGCATTTATTTGTTTATATGTCTGTTCGACTAGAATATGAGGGCTTGAGGCCAGGAAACTTGTCTTATTTCTTCCCTTTCTACAGAGCCTGACACATTCCATGAGCTCAATAACAGTTTATCGAAAGAAGGGGATTGGCTTCGCTCTGGGCTAACCAGCCGCGGAGGCTTAGCCCTGGCATAGAGCTTCACTCTTTTCCTCTTGATAAGAACATTTTCTGTTATTTTCCTCATCAGTGATATAATGTAGTCTGCCCTGCTCTAAGAATCATATTTTCAAATGACAGAAAGCCTTAGACACCTGGACTCAGGTGAGACACTTGAGTCTTCTCCAAATGGAAGAGGCTTCAGAACCTCGTTCTGGGCTCCATTTAATTAGTTGCCAATTCACAGCGTTGAGTTTCTCTTAACGCTAATGGAACCGCCGAGAAAGCCGAGAGAATGATATAAAGTGTTCTGGTATTTTAATGAGGTTAGGGGTGGTGAGTGTCAGACATAATTTAATCTATAGGAACTAATAGCTTTTGCAATAATGGTGTCTCTTGACTATCAACTTGAAGGCCACTCAGAGTAATTGAACACTTATTCCAACTCAGAGAGCTGTTGCTTTTTTGTGTGTGTTCTTGGTTTAAAGACTGGAGCAATTGGTTCACCCCTTGGGAACGCCAGTGGGCCGTACACAATTACGCTTAATTCGGTTATTGCATTTTTTCTTTTTCAATTTTAAATACATATAAGCTTAAAAAAAGAACATGCATTCTGCTCTAGGTATATGTATTTGAGTTAAAATTACATGTCTTAGTAGATTGCCATATATATATATATTCATATATAAAACCATATTAAATTTTTTAATTTTAAAAAGTGAGAAAAAATATGAATGAAAGTTGTAAATTTATTTGACACCCTAACAGACCACTTTGGGGATACATAGGGTGAGAGCATGGCACCCTGGGGACCATTCACTAATGAATTCAGGCTCGAATCAGACTGTGGGGTAAATCTTGACACCTCCATTAATTAGCTCTGAAACTCAAGAATAATTTCATCCTCTCTGTGCTTTTTTTTTTTTTTTTTTTTTTTATTACACAGTGGTCTTCCCTAGCAACTGCAGGCAGAGTTCTCACTGACACTCCCTTACAGCATGGGACATGGCATACCCCTCTGGCTGGCCCCTTTTGATTTCGGCTATATGTCTATCTCTCATGGAAAAAAAATCACAAACTTTCCTAGAACTCAGTATCGTGCTTTAAACCCTATCTGATGGGTTCTAGAAAGATGTAAGAAGTTCAAAAGATGACAGTAATATTTATTGTTTGCTTTGACTTGTGTTTCTTTTCGTTTCGAAAAATATTTGTTGAGTTCTTCCAGTACAGCCATGACTGGCTTAGAGAAAGCACCCAGTAAATATCAGCTGCTATATCATGTACAGTGGTACCCAGAGAGGATCGTCACATCCCACTAACAACAGTCTCTTGAGGGTGTTCTGTGTGTGTCCCGTTGAGCTTGGCGTTCCGTCATCATTTAAGGATTATTTCCTGTGAGTGTTCTAACATAGACACTATTCTGGTCAATAAAATGCCCATTTTAAGATGATTTACGTATGCATTATATATGCATTGTCTTATATTTACAAGTTTTCAATGAACGAATATCCTAAATTGTGGTCTGATATAGTCTCCCGGTATCTACATTTTTTCTCTGCAGTGTGACCTCCCAATTATCCTATAGTGGCATTCCTACACACAGCTACTAGTTTTGTCAAGTCGTTGACAAAAGCTACAGCAATTAATGGTCACCCTGTGAGAGAACAGGTTCTGAGGATCTGTTCGAAGGTCAGGCGAAAGGTATACAGAAGCTCCATGAATCACAGAGTCCTAATGTACTAAGGTTCAAGGTGTGCTGGTTTTAAAATTCACCTTCAAGCTCTTTGACCATCTCCCATAAACAGGTGAAGCCTAACCCATTCCCTTTGAATATGGCCGACCTCGGCGACTCTCCTGTAATGCCTAGAGTGAGGTAGAAGCGGTACAGTGTGAGTTCAGATTAGAAGAGGGGACATACATCGTCTACCCATGTCTCTTTTTCTCATCCCCTCGAATTTGGCTTTCTGCCCTGAGCTGCTGTGTTAAAAGTGCAACTATGCTGACACCAGCATGCTGGACAGAAGCTGGAGGAGGAGACCCAGCTTGTCCAGCCTCCAGCAGCCACGGCCTGCCCCTCCAATCCCTGTCCAAATCTTAAGACTCATGAGAAAAATAATGATTGCTACCATTTTTTGTGAATTGCTATCAGGGTGGTTCATTATGCAAAGGATCCTCGGGGACCCGGGGCAATCAACACATGCACTGTTGCTATGCTATTCTCCAAATTCACTTGGCCCCAGCTGCCTTCCAGTTTTTGGACACTTGCTCAGTGGAGACCCCAGAAGCTCAATGTCATTCATTATGACACTGCTGTTTTGCCAAGCATCCCTCCTGGGGAAGATTGGGATTCAGCAGGGACTGCATTGCACCCACTGGAGACAGCCAACTGCTTAGGTGTGAGCTGGTAGGGTCCGTGGGTCCATAATTCAGCCAGAAGAGAGCACTGGTTATCACAAGATTCAGTAGATAAGAGAATTCGGGAGGAGGGATGTTAACTATATTGCCTAACATTGTTTTTGCTCCCCAGCCATCTATTAACTCACACTCTGGTAATCTTAACTTAAATTCCTTTGTTATTTTACTACGTGGAACATAGGATTTATTAAATGCGGGCACTTCCCTAATCTATGGATGCTAGATGTGAGGGAAAGCACGAGAGATAGCCTCAGTGACAAATGACAAAAACAAAAACAAAAATAACCCAAGTCCTAGATCCATAAAACCTCTTTCTAAAGCTTATGGGTAAATGTTTTATGTTAACATATCCCATAAACTACAAGAAGAACCTAAATGGTAGCATGCACAAATTTTTCTTGATATGTACCTACTACTTTGTCATGGAAGATTGAATCATTATAAAGGTGTTGGGCTGGGTAATGGCTGATCTGGGGAGTTTATTGTGACATGTCACATTGGAAAAAAGTCGTAATTTTATATTTTCATGCTCCTTTATCAAAAATCTTCCCCTTATGATTATTCTTATTTTAGTGAATCAATGAGAGGAATGACGATAATAACAATTTTTTGAAATATTGATGTGTCTATTATCCAATCAATGTAATTAGTTTTTATATTACATAAAGGTTTTTAAAAAAAGTCATAGCAGAGAGAAAGGAGGACAGGGAGAGAGGAGGAAAGAGAGATCTTATGTTTTTTTGTCGAATAGCAGTGTGACACACCGAAAGCGGCTTTGGATAAGTCTAGGAAGAGAACTCTGTCTTAAAAACAATCAAGAGTATGACTTTTGATGATGAGTTCAATGGAATTACATTTACAGAAGGCCCTAAAATATATGAGTTGTACTTCATGTATATCCATGAGAGCTTACTCAGAACTCGAGTAACAGCTTATCGAGGTATCCCTGGGTCTTTGGCGACCCTGTCACACATACCTGTATCACGGTAGGCAACCATCAACTTCAAAGCCCTCTCCTTGCCTGTGAGTCGCTGGACATAAACCCTGCAAGGCCGCTCACAGCGGGAAATGGTGCTACGATGGGCAGGAGAGCATCAGGCATCCCTCCATGGCCACTCTTCTTTTCATTGGAATTCTATACGGGAATTCGTACCCAAAACTGACAAGCAAACAAACACCAAACAACCAATGAACGAAAAGCATGGTAAGACTGAGGCCTCTGAGCTTCCCACCCAGTGACGATCGGAGGCGCAATGTCACATGCGGCTGTCCCCAACGCAGTGGCCAGACCCTGTCTGGTTCTGACCAGTAACAGTGACGCAAAACTTGAATTGTTCAGGAAATGAGTGAAACCAACAGATGGGTGAGTGATTCGATTGCAGCTCAGGGGCAGTTCTTTGTGTAATAATATTCTGGTCTGTTAAATTTAATAAATCTCTTCTTGATATAGTGCCAGGCCCTTTCAGATGTGGAGCATCGATCCACATGGCCTCAGAGGGAAGGCTTTATCTCTGAAGAGGGCTCTCAGATGGCCATGAACCCCGATACGTCTGACTCCCACTAGTCTATCAGATGTTTGTACCACTTCAGTTTTTTTTTATCTTCTTCTCTCAAAGCAGTCAAATCCTCATCCTTCTAAGTGCCACTCAGGGGTGCTAGGTCTGCATTTTGGAAAGCAAATAAGTATACTTCTGTAGCCCGAAGGCTTTAGATATTTCTATTAACTCATAATTGATTTATTGCACATCTACCACTTGCCTGTACTCTGCAGGACTCAAGAGACTTAATAATTTAAAAGGGAGGGAGAAGCTCCACTCCCTAGGAGTAGAGGATTTCATCCAAAGGATAGTTCAGGAAATCAGAAAAAAATAGAAGAGGGTCCTCGATTATGAAATAATGCAATATGAAAATATTGTGTTAGCAAGTAGTTTAAGTTTTCTAAGGTAACAACTTTCAATTTCTTTAATTATCCCTTTTAGAGCATTATGTGAGTATTCTGTTTTTGAGATATGATATACATATGCATGGCGCTCAGCGTGTCCACTGCTTCCTTCCGCTGGCACACATGGACTCAGGGACGCTCTATACAGACGGACACTTCATTGATAGGACGAGTTGGGGCCCCATTTTCTATCTGATGTGCCATGATTATTCTCTGAGGCTGCCCTTTTTCTTTGGCTTAGAAGCTGGCCAAGTAGCTTCCTTGTTTTGTTTTTCCTCCTAGTCCTAACAGGAGCTTATTTATTTATATTTTTTGCTGGATTAAAAAGCAGCAACAAAGACAGGTGTCGAGATTCAATTTATTGAACGTGCTATTCAGTCCCTGCTGATTGTCTAGAATCCTCCGTCTGTAAACTTAAAAAATGAACATGGACACACACCTGGTCTGTAGATGATGGTGTCTGAAGGAAGACAGGCTCCTCAGGTGGGCGACCAGGGAGGAGGCGAGAAAGTGCTGCCATTGCGAAACACGGATTCTGGGGGTCATCAGCTGCGCCCGCTCCTACCCCCAAACTTCGTCATCCGTGTTTGCTTTCTTTCAGACGTGGCTAAGCTTTGCCGCTCTAAATGCATCACAGAACATACTCTCTGCCCCTTTCTCTCTGGTAGCCATTTCCTTGGGCGTCATAAGCTGGTCCCTCAGTTCTGAGATAAAAGAAGACTAGCTTCAACCTAGAGCAGTGAATGACATGCCATCCGCCAAAGACTAACCATCAGAGGTGTCTCCTTTTGGAGATGACAATTCTCTGTTGGAGAAATGACACATTCTCTCCCAGCGAGCCTAGATCTGGCATTCTCAGCCAATACTAGTTCCCACCTACTTCCAATGAAGTATTTTGTCTATACGAAAACCAGGTGCTTTGTCATCTTTCTTGGTGATCTCTTCCTCCAGCCCATCTTTCCTTTAATTGGCAGATCTCTGCCAGCTGTTAGGTGTGTCTATGTCTGAAAAAGCTAGAGACAGCGGGCAGGCATGACCACAGACTCCTTAACCAGCTTTGAGATGCTATCGTAAGTTTTCAATAGTGTGTAATAAGAATGAAATTAGAAATTAGTCCTTATTTTTTCTTCCTTGTTTAAACACTGACACGCAACCTCGCTGAAGAGCATACCCTGGTGAGCTGGGCATCACCACACATGAACTTCCAGGATTCAGTGATTGAAAGCCTAGAAGAAGAATTCTCAACCGATTGTTCTAGATTCACTCCTGATGAAATGATGAGGTCGTACCTCCCGTATCTTTCTATTGGTAAGCAGAAATTTGTAAAGGGGATGTCACAGAGAAGACAGGGCGGGCACATTTTCTAGCAAGCAGTTTGTATGATCAAGGAAAGTGGCTGGGCTAATGGAAGAGCAGGTTCTAGTTCACTTCTTCTAGGCTCAAATGCTGATGGTGGCTGTAGACGCTTTACTGTCCGCTGGGGCAAGGAGGCATGTACAGCTGGGCAAAAGGAAGAACGTGACTGCCTGTCGGTCTGATAAAACAAACAAATGAAAGGCCCAGGTCATCTGTGCCACGGTGGTGAGTGCAGAGGTAGACGGGGCAGTTCGTTGCATGATTGACTTCTCTTTCAAGGTCAGAGACTGATGATGACAAGTGAGGTTTGCATGAGGGCGTGTGGGGTATTGACCAGAGAAGACGAGAGGTAGAGATGAGACCTACGTGAAGGGCATTCTGTGTTTCTCATGAAAATGAGTCTGATCATCATTTCTAAGGCAACAGAGCCAAAGAAACACACCGTGTGGGCAGGAGGCATACTTACGGGTGCCTGTGACTTTAACTGTGTCCTAAAGATCTAACACAATGAGGGAGAAATGGTCTGAGCACTGAGGAGTAAAAATGATTGAATATACCCTTCGTCCTGGCTACTAGCCCCAAACCAATGCATTCATCTATGACGTGAGTGTGCCATGACATTAAGAAGAAACCACTTCTCTGCTTCCTAGCTCGGGAATCCCAGGAGCAGCCTCGGGTTGTGTTGCTTGCCTGGGTGTATATGTATGGATATGTGTGCCCCTAACGGAAACTGGCCTCAGAGTAGCCTCAGGCTTATTCCTATTAGGATCAAGAGTCTTATTAATTAGTATCCAATGGGGAAAGTGGATGAGTTTTCTCTTAGCAGTCAAAAAGATTAAGGCTAGTTACTGGTGAATGGCCACACACACACAACCCCAAAACTTTCTTTGCTTTGAGTTATTTAACCTTTTCTCATTTCCCATGAGAATTGAATTTTTGTTGTGGTTGCTTTTGCAATGTGTTACGTATCTGGAGAAAGACGGGCAGCCATCTTCTTGCACCTGGGCTGGAAGTCTCTCTTCTCCCTCGTGATCATGGCAGCTGCCATTTATGGGGCCGTGCGTTGCATATAGATTGCCTGCAAGTCTCACAAACCCTTGCAAAGTCTCACCATCACATAAATGAAGAGACTCGCGGGCTCAATCCAATGATGATGGGCACAAACGGCCATTGATTATTGAATCTATACCATGAATAACAAACTGTGCTGGAAGCATTCTGAGTTTTTTCTTCACGGTTAGTCTACAAAGTAGGTTCCATTATACTCAGTCTACATGTGTCAAACTGAAATCCATAAAATGTGATGTGACTAAGGTTTAATACTTATTACAAATTAGGTCCAAGAACTCCTCCCCCACA
>NW_011889005.1:831254-835200 GCF_000151845.1 Pteropus vampyrus
TTCTCAGCCAATACTAGTTCCCACCTACTTCCAATGAAGTATTTTGTCTATACGAAAACCAGGTGCTTTGTCATCTTTCTTGGTGATCTCTTCCTCCAGCCCATCTTTCCTTTAATTGGCAGATCTCTGCCAGCTGTTAGGTGTGTCTATGTCTGAAAAAGCTAGAGACAGCGGGCAGGCATGACCACAGACTCCTTAACCAGCTTTGAGATGCTATCGTAAGTTTTCAATAGTGTGTAATAAGAATGAAATTAGAAATTAGTCCTTATTTTTTCTTCCTTGTTTAAACACTGACACGCAACCTCGCTGAAGAGCATACCCTGGTGAGCTGGGCATCACCACACATGAACTTCCAGGATTCAGTGATTGAAAGCCTAGAAGAAGAATTCTCAACCGATTGTTCTAGATTCACTCCTGATGAAATGATGAGGTCGTACCTCCCGTATCTTTCTATTGGTAAGCAGAAATTTGTAAAGGGGATGTCACAGAGAAGACAGGGCGGGCACATTTTCTAGCAAGCAGTTTGTATGATCAAGGAAAGTGGCTGGGCTAATGGAAGAGCAGGTTCTAGTTCACTTCTTCTAGGCTCAAATGCTGATGGTGGCTGTAGACGCTTTACTGTCCGCTGGGGCAAGGAGGCATGTACAGCTGGGCAAAAGGAAGAACGTGACTGCCTGTCGGTCTGATAAAACAAACAAATGAAAGGCCCAGGTCATCTGTGCCACGGTGGTGAGTGCAGAGGTAGACGGGGCAGTTCGTTGCATGATTGACTTCTCTTTCAAGGTCAGAGACTGATGATGACAAGTGAGGTTTGCATGAGGGCGTGTGGGGTATTGACCAGAGAAGACGAGAGGTAGAGATGAGACCTACGTGAAGGGCATTCTGTGTTTCTCATGAAAATGAGTCTGATCATCATTTCTAAGGCAACAGAGCCAAAGAAACACACCGTGTGGGCAGGAGGCATACTTACGGGTGCCTGTGACTTTAACTGTGTCCTAAAGATCTAACACAATGAGGGAGAAATGGTCTGAGCACTGAGGAGTAAAAATGATTGAATATACCCTTCGTCCTGGCTACTAGCCCCAAACCAATGCATTCATCTATGACGTGAGTGTGCCATGACATTAAGAAGAAACCACTTCTCTGCTTCCTAGCTCGGGAATCCCAGGAGCAGCCTCGGGTTGTGTTGCTTGCCTGGGTGTATATGTATGGATATGTGTGCCCCTAACGGAAACTGGCCTCAGAGTAGCCTCAGGCTTATTCCTATTAGGATCAAGAGTCTTATTAATTAGTATCCAATGGGGAAAGTGGATGAGTTTTCTCTTAGCAGTCAAAAAGATTAAGGCTAGTTACTGGTGAATGGCCACACACACACAACCCCAAAACTTTCTTTGCTTTGAGTTATTTAACCTTTTCTCATTTCCCATGAGAATTGAATTTTTGTTGTGGTTGCTTTTGCAATGTGTTACGTATCTGGAGAAAGACGGGCAGCCATCTTCTTGCACCTGGGCTGGAAGTCTCTCTTCTCCCTCGTGATCATGGCAGCTGCCATTTATGGGGCCGTGCGTTGCATATAGATTGCCTGCAAGTCTCACAAACCCTTGCAAAGTCTCACCATCACATAAAT
Source organism: Pteropus vampyrus (assembly GCF_000151845.1). Lineage (NCBI taxonomy): Eukaryota > Metazoa > Chordata > Mammalia > Chiroptera > Pteropodidae > Pteropus > Pteropus vampyrus. The sequence continues at coordinate 832,882 of NW_011889005.1, forward strand.
GAAGAGACTCGTGGGCTCAATCCAATGATGATGGGCACAAACGGCCATTGATTATTGAATCTATACCATGAATAACAAACTGTGCTGGAAGCATTCTGAGTTTTTTCTTCACGGTTAGTCTACAAAGTAGGTTCCATTATACTCAGTCTACATGTGTCAAACTGAAATCCATAAAATGTGATGTGACTAAGGTTTAATACTTATTACAAATTAGGTCCAAGAACTCCTCCCCCACACACAAAAAAAAACAAAACACCACATCTGGCTGCAAAGCCCATTTTCTGACCATCAGTGCAAAGTAACATTCTAAATAACCCCTCCTACTGCTAAGTAAATCTGATGGTTAAGCCTTCCAATACCTGACTGAGTCCATGATACCACTAGAAATACTCTAGAGAAAAGAGACCATTGGCTGAGATTAAAAATAACATAGGAATTCATGTCCCAGATACTATTGGCGAAAATAATTGAATCATAATAAGATGATAAAAATTCATACTACCTCTGTAGGCATGTTTGTTTTTAACAGGTATTTGTGTTAGTTTGGGTTCCACATGGACACTCGGAATAGTGTTGGCTAAGGAGTGATGGATGAAGAGTCGTTTGCAAAAGTGCTCCAGGCTAAGGGGAACCAGCAAGAGATGACGAAGCCCCGCTGGGGTAGACAAAACGCGCTGCCACCCTGGGGCTTGATGGTCCCAGGGGAGTGCGTGGCACTGAAACCTGGCGAGGACAGTAGCTGCAGGACGAGACTGCCTGACAGGAGCTGGAGTCCTTCAGCAGGGGACCGTAGCCACTTACGACCCTGGGCTTAGCAGGGAAAAAACCAGAAACACGAACATGGGCCATGCTCGGATTTCCTGGGAGGTGCCCTCTGCTCTTATCCACCCAGAGGTCGCACTGCATTGCGGGAAGGGAGGGGGAGACCTCCTAGGAAGATCAGTCTGGTGGGGCACAGGAAAGGGTACAGGAAGGCAGGAAGTGGGTCTCCAGGGACCCACACATATGACCCAACACGATATCTACTTTTACGGCTGCTCGTTCTGCGAGTGTGAAAGTTAGAGATTCTCCTTCCATGTAACTCTGAATCAGAGTCTACCTGCCTCGCTCAGCTTCACCTATTGTCAATGACAGAAGCCGACTTCAGCGGTCAGACCTTGAGCAAAGGGCATGGGCACACAGGTGGGTTTTTGAAAAAAGTGTTCGCGGGCAGGTCTGCCAGATACAACACAGGACACCCAGTGAACTGTGAATTTGAGAGAAGTGACAAGTGAGTTTTTAGTACGTCTCAAATCAAAGTGAAACAACAGACGAACAAAACGGAAGCGCCGTTTCACTGAAATTCACATTTAACTACGTGTCTCACATTTTTGTTTTTCTGAGAAAACGGTAGGGGGGTGGGGGGAGCACGAAAGGGAACGGGAGGAAGCGAAACGGGGCTGCAGGGTCAGGAGCGGCAGGCTTGGCTGGGTCCCGGAGGGACCTCGGGGGTGTGCGCCAGCCTCAGAGTTGCTGGTGTCTCGAAACAAAGACTCGTGGGCTTTCTCGTCACAGTCGGTCACAGAGGATGAGATGTGTGTGTGTGTGTGTGTGGAGGGGGGTCAAGCAGTGGGAGGTGAAAACTCTGCGCTCTCACGCACTGCTGGATCTCTCCATCAGCTGGCGCTGTGGCGCCAGTGTCCAAGGCACAGGTGTGACCAGCCATGCGGACTCGGAGAGATGAGTGCACAACACAGGTCTGGTACAGGGGACCGGAAGGGGACCCTGCCATGACAATCTAGTGTCCACTACAGTGTCTTAAGGAGATGGGAATTTATGAAAAATCTGGAAACTGGAAACTGGAGGCCCCGACACATTTTTTGGCAGAGGCGAAGCTCCTGGGGGGCTGTCGAGGTGCAGAGGCCTGGGCGAGGCGCCCCCACCCCGGGGGCTGCAGCAGCAAAGAGCCAGGAAAGGGCTTCGGACTGGCCACCCTGAGCCACGTGCCACCCTCCCTCTGGGCATCCGCTGCCAAGCAGAGGATCGGCGCTGACGCGCAGGGCTGGCGAAGGACAGGCTGCCCAAGGGCGACAGGCGTGGGACACCCGTGCACGCGCGCGCGCAGTGAACAAGCATCGGGTTTCCCACACTATAGTGACAACGATCATAGAAAGGAAGAAATCGTTGATTTAACAATTTTATTTTTTTTTGCATCGAGGGTTCATTGCGAGCCCACCCAGCGCCCGGTGTTTTCTGGAACTTTCTGCCCTTGGGACCCTTGTCCCAATGAGCCTGCATCGTGCTTCGGTTCTGAGTTCTCCGAAGGCTTCCGCTCACTTT
>NW_011889005.1:836575-867725 GCF_000151845.1 Pteropus vampyrus
CTCCGAAAATCTCTCTTGAATCTTTGCAATAGCTTCTGACTTGCACTGCTATCCAGGTCAATGGGAAATGACAGAAAACTGAGGCCACGCAGTCCTGCCCACCTTCCTCCCTAGTTCCGGACCCTCCTCCCTCTGAAATCTGCTGTCACACAGTTATGAGCACAGTTTCCACGCACAGGAGTGGGGAGGCATGCTGGTTTAGGTGTGTGCACGTGTGTCGGGTCGGGGGTGAAGAGGAGAGGGAGAGAGGATTATAATGCAGAGGAGAAGCCAGCAAACACGTTGTGTCACGAGCCTCTAGGACATCAGCTTTATCGTGACATCCCACCTATGTTGACAAAGCTGAGAGAAATGAAGAAAACACGGACACAGCCTGCATGCCTGCATGTATGCATGCCTAAAAACGTAGCGGTTCGCTTCCTTTCCAGACCTCTGGGTGTATAGAAATGGATGATGAGGGAAAAAAAAAAAAACCCACGAAAACAATGAACTTAATCACAGCTTTATTGTCACATATGTGCGCGTCAGAGCAGCTGTCAGAACAGCGATAAGAATGTGACTTTACTGCCAAGATGGAAGAGATGTCCTTCTCCTCCTCCTTTTTACCCTGTGCTGACCTTTCTCAGGTTGTTATTCAGCTTCAAAATCCCCCGAATTCCAGGCATGATTGACTACAGTTTTAGAGTTTTCAAAGACAAGCCTTCTGGACAAAATTTTTCATTAATTTATTTTTAGCCAGAGAGAAACAGGTGATAACCTTTAAAAATAAGTAAATGGACTGCTAGAAAAAAAAAAGAAAACATAAGAGAAATGAATTATTTTCCTTTTATATTTCCCTGATAGTTAAGCATTTTTTTTCTGTGATTTTTTTTTTTTTTTGCCTTGTTAAACATCGTGAAAGGACATCATACCATAAATGCAGAAGGGAACAGAGTCTCTCATTAAATTCGAACACCCGAGATAAAGTCTCAGGGATGCTCAGGGCACGAAAGAACTGTCTACCTGAGACATTCTGTAAAAGACTAATAGACTAAAATACGGCTTAGTGAAGACATTTTAATTAAATTCCTTAGTGTAACATTATTGAGAGCGACTATGTGCTGTGCCGCTTAAAAAAATCAAGCATGTTCGCCATCTTTAGAGATCTTCCGTCTGGGGAAGTGGTGGGATGGAGTGGAACCAACCGTGATCGGTTGTCTTCCTTGCAGAGGACATTTACATAACTATTTCACTTAATTATCACTCTATTCCATGACGTACGATGTTCGTTCCTGTTTCGTAGCTGGGGGGAGTGATGTTCAGAAAAGTGAGGGAATGAGGTCCAGAGCAACCACACAGCTTCTCGACGGTGAAACTCGGACTCAGTGAGCCCTGGGAAGTTCCAGATGAACTGCCGTGGGCTTTTCAGAGGAAGGACAGGCAACGTGTCCTTGTGGGGATGGCAGGATTAAAAAAAGCAGAGAGGGGAGTTGTTTCTCGAGGACAATCACGGGGTGTGACCAGGGAGGAAGGGAACGCGAGTCCAGAGATGGCGTTTGAGTGAGTGGAGGGTGTGCGAGGGGACAGCGGGGTAGGAGAGTGGACAGGCGTGTCTGGCAAGATCACGCAGTGCAAGAAGTACCGTCTGAAAGCGTGAGGCATTTCCCGCCACGGCAAACCGCGGGAGTCTGTGAGAACAGTGCCGTGATCGGCATCTGCTCGGAATGTTTTAAAGTCCAGATTACTAAATATTTCTGTTGAAATGAGGAAAGGGGTGAAATAAATTTCCAGAGGGAAAAAAGATAAGAAAGAATGAAGCCGAATCTCTACATTAAATCATAAGGATATATGAATATTCTGTTTTTGGCTTTGGTAGATAAACTATTAAGATAATTATGGAAGTTTAAGTCTAATTTCCGAAGGAAAAAAAAAGCGTATTTTTTTAAAAAGCAAGGACATAATCTCTTTATGTAATGATTGCCATGGGGTAAAAGAATAAACCCAGAAAATGCTTATAATTGGAAAAAAAGTCATTCTGAATCTTTTTACTAACTTAACCAAGTTCTAGACTTGGTTAGAACTTTCCCTTTTTGACATTTAAGTTCATAAATTAAGTTTTCAGTGAATACTGAGATTCTCTGCACCCCTGTAGCATGGCATTATCACATGTCCACACCGTGCCACGTCTCATGTCCTGGTGGGGGGTGGGAGATATTTCTGACACTTTGCCTTTGCACTTGGCCTTCGGCTCACTTGGCCAGGGGCTGGTTGCAGACGCGAGGCAAGCCGAGACTTAAAATGTGCCCATGTCATCACACCTGCCCTTTTGAGCTTCTGTTACTATAAAATGATCATACCACATTTTGCCCTCGGTCCCAGAATAAGACACGGACACCAGACCTGGAGCCAGTTCACACACAGCCTGGGGACGTGCTTATCCTGGACCAGCCAAACCCAGCTGACTCACCAAGCAAAAGGCAGGATTAAGTGCTTCGCCTTTGTAAGGGCCAGATGGGGGCCAGGCCCGGTGGGGTCGGAGCTCAGCATGACTGTGACAGCGGCTGGCCAGAGCAACAACCCACACTGTCCTGTGGGATTTCCTGTCACTGGCATGCTAACTGTCCACTTTTTCTTCCCCAAATAGCATCTTTGCTAAGAAGGGACCTTTTGTGGCTTCCTATCTGTGCTACCTCTGGCTTTTTCCGATATGTATCTCGTGCCTAAAAGGAGCCACGGATTGCACGGGATGCAGCGGACACGGGGATGAATGAGCAAGAGTTTATTTCTCTAGAATGTCACAACACGGTGGAAGCTTCGCGTCAGCGGGTCTGCGCTCGGCAAGCAGTTTCCTTTCTCCGCTTCCCATCCTGGCTCCACTCAGCCCAAAGACCCGGCCGCGACGTTTTCAAAATGTAGCCTTGAGAAAAGCGCCTGTCCCAGCCTGCGTCCTCAGTCTGCCTTGATCGTAGTGTAAGATGGGTCGAGGGCACAGCCCTGATGGAGCATTCGCGACCCGCCACGGAGCGGCTCGCCGACGTTGCTGACGGAGAAGCACCGGAACCTGGTACACCAGAACACGACGCGGGGCCCGCACGCACCCCGGCTCCGAACGTGAATCGGCCAAATCAAGATTCAGCGGCGCGTGCACACAGGGGTTGCCGTGCAAGTGAACTGAAAAACTGGGTTGATGCTCACGTCTTAACTTGCCGCTAAGCTGAAGAAGCACAACATGGATCGTTTTGAGGAGAGCGTTTTGTCTGCATCTCTGTGCTCCCACTTCTGAGCTGACACGTTTCAGCTGCTGACTGGATCCTACCTGGTTCCTAACAGCTCAGGAGCTTTGTATCTGCTCCCCGTCCCCACACCATGCTCTATACTCTGCAAAGAACTGTCAAGTACTTACGCATTCTACTAAGCTTTTCACCTATCGCATTTTATTTTGCCTGTTTTAGACACCCACCTCTTCATATATATATGAACAATGGCGTCATACTTCTAATTGCTTCTTCACCAACCAGCGTTGTGCCTGCCATGTTAAAGTTTGAAACAGATGTCTTTAAAATAAGGGTATGAGTGAAAAAAAAAGTCCTATAAAGAGCCTTGAGAGATGGGTAAGGTTTGAGAGGAAAGCACATTTATTTCCAAAAGAAGTTTTATTTTAACTTTTATTCAAGTTGATTTTCTCTCCAAAGCATTACATGACCAGTAAACCAATAGAAAACAAGTAAATAAAATGTGTTTTCAAACACCATTATGAAGTCAGACATTAATATTAAACTAAAGCAGAACTAATATAAGCTACGCTTCTTCTCTTCCCATTTTGCCCTCAAACTAAAAACTATATCACACTGTCCTCTTTAATCTCTGGCATTGTCCAAATTGAGGAAGCAATTTAGGAGGCCTCATGCATAATTCATTAAAGTGCTCCCTGTGTAGTGTATTTGTCCTAATTCAATAACATCACACTGTTATAATTTGACTTTAAATATATTATGGTTATTTATTAAGTTTTTAATTAGTCTTAAAATTGCTTTTAGCACACTCTGAAATCCATTTTAATAAGAGAACTGGACAAAATGAACTCTGTGTCTTCGGGAAAATCTTTGGAAATTGAACTCAAGCACACATGTATGAACGCATCCTCCCGTGTGTGCCGTGGCCAAGACAGAGTGGAAGGTCACGTCCAGGGGACCCGCAGACAGCTCCTAAATTTACGAAAAGCTCTCTCGTTCAGATTCTGTTCCAGGACTAATCGTGCTTTTCACACGAAATGCTCAGGGCCTGCCTTGAATACATGGATATTCTTAGGGGGAAAACATTATTTTCTTTATTTTGTTTTTCCCCAAGTAAGTATGAAATTCACAGCAGGAAGCAAGACTAGGCCGGAGCTTTGTTTCCATAAACATATCATATCAACGAATAGGATCATTCAAAAGCATATCATTATAACACACATTAGAAGCTCCGCTTTATGAATTCAGCGCTTTCTTGTCCCATTTCAGACATCCCTGGTGTCGGCGTATAAACCCCAGTGTGTTTATCAAGACCCGACTCAGCACCTGGCACATGGCGAGAAGCCAGGACAGATTTCGCGATTGACTCCATGAAAAGTTTGCTAAGCGCTTAGGAAATTTGTAAACATGCATTTGTATGTTTCATCTCAAAAAGATCTATTCCTTGAACTCTTAATTACAGCAACATGGTTCTCACACACCTCTGCTTGTCACGTGAAATTCAGACTCCCTTTGGGCATAATCTGGGCTCTGTTTTCTCTCGGCCACCTTCTATCCCCTCGAGGTGATTTTGAAGGACAAGCCGCTTCTCATTCTATCCTGCGTGCTTCTCTAACTTTTCTGAGTTTTCCACCTAAAAAAAAGGTCTCTCTCTCTCGTTGCTGGAACTCAAAGAAAAGCAACCTTCCTTCCACAGCCTTCGCTGAGCTTCCTCGTCGGAACCGAGGAGCTGTGTGACCCCGACACCCTACGCACTCAGGTTCCGCAGCAGGCCCCACAGAGCGTCCTGGACATTTGCACTGAGCTTTTTGAGCATTGGAGGCACTCACATTCGCACCGGCAACACCTGGTACAGTCGCTTTACAAAGTAATTAGTCGACAAGTGACCGTTGCATTTAAAGTGAATATGGATGGGTGTTTACGGCTATGTCGATAAATGTAGGATTGCAACATAAGAGCCGGAAGTAATCCTTTGAACTAACAATCAAGACAAACAAAAGAGAAAAAAAATGTGCCTGAGGATTCTGTAAAGTTAGAGAAACAGGTGGATTTTGAAGAAGAGTCAGATTAGGGAGAAATGCCCGGCCACATTTGGGGTTCTGTAGTCATCTGTTGTATGTTCACCCCCAGTGTCAGCCCCAGTGGGAAAAGCAGCTCAGAGGCGTCGCTAAAGGTAGAGAAGCTACGTGAGTCGGCCAGAGGAGGGAGCACAGGTGGCCTCTGGAAGCCTGTCAGAGGCCTGTCGGGGTAACTCTGCTCCTGATGGCTGAGAAGTGGGTCCCCAAATCCCTGAGGAGCCTGCCAGGCCCTCGGGCTCATCTCCGAGTCGCCCGGGTGTGAGGAAGACCCAGCTTAACGGACTTCCGTGGGGTTGGACTGGAATCTGAACGAACGTTCAACCCCTCACTGCCCCCGGACTGGGCGTGCGCGGCAGAGGCACCGACCGTGGGCCCAGGCTGGGGGGAACCGAACCGCCGTCCAAACCGGACACGTGCCCTGGCCCCGTCAGCCCCCATCCTGCGCGTGTGTGAGACTCTCACCCGCCGCGTTCGGACACCTGAGCTGAGATGCGGGGGCCATAGAACAGAGACAAGGCCGCACTGGGAGCTGGACCCATCTGGGTGGATTCGTTGCAAAAAAGAACGTCAACGTTTTGCATAAAATTACAACAGGGCCCAGAATTCACACGGCAAAACATCCACGATGCCCACAGTAAATTCAAATTTACTTAATGTACTTAATATATGTATATATCCAGTTCTCAATAGAAAAAAACAATCCATAGATGCTAACTTTGTTAGGACTCAGATATTGGAATTATTTATTTTTTTTAAAGACACTAAACCAGCCGTTATAACAGTGCTCCATGTGAGATAAAAAGATACAAACTCAAATGCAATGAAAATTAAATAAAAGTTTTTAAAATCCTACTAGAATTTATTTACGAATTTAGACGCATGGGGTCAACGCCTCCAAATTACGTGCATTCTTATAGAATAGCAGCAATCACTCGAAAACGGAAATGACCTACTGGCGATGAGTCAGGTCGTCATGACAAAAAGCTGAGTGAGTGAATGAATGATTGACTCGACTTGTTTGCAAAGTATTGTCAGTTTACATGCTTTTAAAAATACTTGGCCTTTTCTCTGAGTGAATCGTGGTCATAAAGAGATGGCTGGATTACAGTTTTTAAAAGGACACACGTTTGAGTCCTGCCTGTCCTTTGGTGGTTAAGAAAATTCCTGTGATAAATGTCACGAGAGCTTATTGGAATATTAGGATAGGCGTGAACTCACAGGCGTTTTGAGTAATGTGCGATTAAAAACGCTACACTGGGTCTCAGGAAACGAGAGTTAGAGGTCTGAGTCTGAAACGAATCCACCGTGTGCTCTTAGGATGCTGTTTCAGAGCGTCTGGCCTAAGCTGTTGTAACTGACAATATGCGTAATTGGACTGGATGCATTTTGAGATGTTTTATACATTTCACGGTCTTTAGTCGTCCAAATTTAAAATATTTTTATGATGGAATCCATTTATCTGTAAAAATTCATAGATTACAGAATTGTAAAATCTAAAATGTGAAAGAACATCGTCTTCTTTCATTACTGACCACGTCCTCGTCCCCTTCTACGCCATTCCCATTATTAAGACTTTTCACTCAGCTCTGATCATTTCTGTGCTGTCACATACTTACATGCTAAGTGGAACCATCTTAAAAATCCTTCAAAATGCCATAGAGCTTGCATTTCTCAGGGAGGCCCTAGACATGATTATTTATTTCTAATGGTGATAAATGTATTAAAGTGGCTCATTTACACTAATAAATTAGGATCCTTGGTTATTTCCACTCAAATTCTATCTATCATTCAAAGACCTAATTCAGAGGAAGATCAAGCTTATGCGTGAATATGTGAATAAGTCAGTGGCCTAAAATCAGACTCATTGAGACTCTAGATCATAATTTTGCCAGGATTCCTGGCATTTCTACACAGCAGTGGCCAGGCAGGTCAGTGTCTTTGTTGAAAATACCAGCCACCTGCAAATAATTTATTTAAATAAAACCAGATGGTCATTAGAGAGTCTATATTTTTCCACCTTCGTTGTCTGTATTGGTACTTTTACCTCTATTTCTTTAGAAAGAAAGAAATAAAACCCCTTATATTCCAGTTTTGTTTTGTTTTGTTTTCTGTTTCCCGGGATTTGTGTTGTTTCTGAAAATAGCGTGCTGTTTTTCTGATACGTGACAGACATGAAGAAAATGTGAAAATGAACCTAAAATCAAAAACAAGGGCCACCTTTCAGAAACATACCTGCGTTTCAGGTAGTACGGGACTGATGCAGGAGATGGTATCCGCTGGACCTCTCAGTATGTTTCTTGAAAATTAAACCCTTAACTCATTCCTTAATGTACCCTTCTAAGCCAGATCTTCATAAGATATTTGCAAAGCACCTTCATGTCAAATGAGTCTTTCTACTCAACTTCATTATCATAAAAATACCAGCTCTTCTATAGTGAGGAAATCCAATTACTTATGATGAAGGCGTTTGGATGGAAATGACGAAACCAACAACTGTTAGTGTGGAAATAAGGCCAGCGTTGTTTATGACCTCACCAGGTTCCGCTCTGTGAAGGGGAAAACGGGAAACCATAAGAGAGGAGGCTTTGCAAAAGCTTAGGGCACATACGGCCCTTTCTGCAATTCAATTTTTTGGCTTTCGAGAATAGCATCAGAGCGAGATTATTCCTAATTGTATTTTCTTCGGGGTTAATTTGTCAGATTCAGAGGAAATGAGGAACATTAACAAGGCCCAAGATGGGAGGTCTGTATTTGGAGAGAACATTTTTTGCAGTGTTTATTTACCAGAGGATTTGGGGGTTTTGAAGGAAGAAGGGCAGCTACCGAAAAGGGTCTTCACCACCAGCGGCAGCACCTTGCGTAGCCTACAAAGACCCTTCCACCCCTGGGTATCTCGCCATGAGATAAGGATGAGCACTTCAGGGTGGCACCGTTAGGGAAATATGATAATTCATCATTGCATACAAAATTGCAATATAGCGTGGATACACGCTGTAGACGTTCAATAGGCAATTTTCATCATCAGACACGACTTCATATTTTAGAAAAAGCGTCTTAGAGTGAGACAGATCTAGATCAAGACCTTAGATCAACGTTGCTAGCTATTTGATCTTGGGCAACGTATCTAATCGTTCTGTTCTTCAGATTTTCTGATCTGAAAAACAGAGATGATGCATCTCGGTTCCGAGATGGTCACGAATTAAATGAGACTACGCACGAAATTTCCGGGACACGGTCGGCAGCACCAGCCTTAACTCAGTCCAGTTTTCCTTTATGCCCTTCCCCGTTTCTTTCCCACGTGCAGAGGATATAAGTTGGGGGTAAGAAACACAGGAAAAGGTCCAGTGCAGAAAGCGTTTCTGTAGACAGATGTGATTACTGCAGGTGGGAGCACTACTCCCCTTCTTTCCAAGATGGCTCACGTCCCAGGTCCCCACTTTCCCGGCCAAAGCATCAGCTGCAGTGCCGACCCTCCTATGTTCTCAGAACTCGAGGGACCAGCTGCTCTCCTAGTCTGACTCTCTCTCACTGAAATTATCCACTGAGAACCCCCTGTTTTAATGTCCCCATCTAATAGAGAAGGACCCTCCCAGGAGAAATACAGACCTTCCTGAGAAAAATGACTGAGTTATTTATTTGTGAGAGTCTGGGAGAAATAAGTCCGTCAACTTTGTCCCTGCCATTGGCATTAGGAAAAGAGACGAATCTTTTTTTTTTTTTTTTTTTTTTTTTTTCCCACTGATTAAGTTCCTTTCAGAAAGCCAAAGGCACATTTTTTTTTTTTTTTTTTTCTGGAGCTTTCCAAGACTAGCCTTACAGTGAAATGATCTTAAGATTCTCACAGCCCATCATTTTATGGCTCCAGGGTTCTAACTCTGTGGCCATAAACATTAAGATGTTTAAAAGCTATCAATCTAAAAATTTCACACGCTGAAGGTCCATGATTCATGCTCTTTCTTTCTGCAAAGCTTTGAATCTTCCTACTAAATACCTCAATTCTACGTATTCTACCTGATTGGCCAAGACCCTCTGGGCTTCCTGACTGGTCTCTTCCTCTCCCAGTCTAGAGCTTGAAAATAAGATATCCCTAATAATAACATGTGACTTCATAGTGAGTGAGGCGAACCCCTATACACCATGTGTTTTTAAATCGATGCTTGCTATCTCTCCCTTTACCAAAGCCAAATTTAATTTGTAATATGACGTAAGGGGATGAATGCCTGACCCAGAAATAACTGGGTCTTTCACCTGATGCAAAGGCAACTCCTAATTTATCATGCCTCTTTCCATGCTCTCACTTCTAAAATCACAAATCTAGAATGCCTTCCTCCTGGAAGCCTGCCTGGATTGACCAGAGATAACTTCCAGACACCAGCAATCTCAATGGACATTTTTGTTTAATAAAGCCTTGATGTCATAACTCTCTAAATCTTTTGGTTATGTGCTCTACTCTTTAACCGGTTTGGTTAGAGAGTGCATCCCTAGATGGCAAGGTCACAGCTGCAGTATAAATAATGGGCAAGGATGAGTGTGTGAAGTGTGTACAGAAGCGTGTACTTTAGTCGGTCGGACCGGGTACAACTTAACGAGGGAGCCGCTAGGTGGCGGTGTTGCCTTGCATTCCGGGGCTAGGGCCCGTCCGTGCCCGCCAGCTACCATTGTCAGTGTGAAACCAGTGAAGCCTTCCCTAACAGGTGCGTCGGTTCTTGTGCAAGCAGGTGGACTGGCCAGTAATTTCCGCTCTGATGAGGTGACATATTTTCAAGAGATCATAAGCATGAAAATAACCGATCATGCCAAAATATAGGGATTTTCCCAAGGGAAATACTATTCCCCGCACCCCCAAATATCAGTAATTTATCTTGACATGGAATTTGGATCTGTTTTGTAAAATGTGGTATATGACACCAATCACTTGGCCTTTGAATTGTCCTTAACTTTTGCTGTCATTTTAAAGAGGATATTTGATAGTCTGAGTTGCAGTATCTTTATACGTAAAGATGAGGAACGTGGTTTGTATGGTTGCTGGGGTGACGTCTTAATCAGAGGCGATGTCTCCCTTAGGTATAATCTGTATGACCTGCAGTCGGATTTTAGGCTCTGTCACTGCATAGGTCTTTGCCCGTGGCCCCGTGCACCAGGGACTGTGAGCTGAGAGGTGTGAAGAAGTCTTCTTGCTAGCACAGGCAAGGTATATCAGGTCAGCCTGGGTGTCATCTTCCATGAGGCAGGTGGTGTGGGGCCTTCATTTTGAGCAACACCGTCCAGCACCAACATAATGCAAGACGCATGTGTCATTCAAAATTTTCTACTAGTTATAGTTTTAAAAAGTGAAAGGAAAAAGGTGAATTCATTTTACTAATGCGTTTGTTACCCAATATATCTAAAATGTTATCATTCCAACACGCAATTAACATAAACATTAATGAGATAATTTACATCCTATTTCTTTGCGCTAAATCTTAGACGTTAGTGTGTATTTTACACTTTTAGCACAGCTCAATCCAGATGTTATATTTTCATAGGGAATACGTGACCTGTATTTAAATTTCGTAAAAGTGGCAGTTGCGAAAGTAGATCCGCATACCCGAGTTGTCGCAAACATGATTAAACGTCTTCCAATAACTGAATGAGTATCGGATTTTTAAAAATTTAAATTCAATGAATTGCAATTAAATAACACTGAAAATTCTGTTCCTCAGACGCACATGCCATATGCCAAGTGCTCAATAACCGTGAGAGGCTAGAAGCTGCTGTACTTAAAATTTAAGGCGTCTCGCTACACTGAAAACAATCTCTATGGATCTCGCTCTAAAAAAAAAGGAGGTGGTCATTCCATAAGCCACTGAGGAATTTCCTGAACTGAGAACAATCGTATCGTTGGCGCAGCCATTTTCCTGACACCACTGGATGTTTTTTGAGAGCAGGTGTCTCACACTTGTGAATGTTCTATTTTTACTGAGTCTAACTTCAGGAATTTGATAAATACTTGTCAATTTAAACTGAATGATGCATCTCTCTGCAGGTGTAACACGGTCTGTGAAAATTAATGGAATTCATTAATTATTATTAATGTTTTCCTGACATTCATCAAACATGACGACTAGTTTATTGGGATCGAGCTAAGGTCTCCTTGTGACCCCGATAATCCCAACTCAGATAACGTTCAGAGACAACCACGGCCAGTCCATCTGACTGAGAGACAGAAAAAAAAAAAAAAAAGAGATACTTGCATTTTATTGCATTTATATTCTTCCCCTGACAATTATCGTACTTTGCGAATCTCAACCTCATTGCGTTTGGACAGGAGCCAACTGTCTTGAGGAAAGAGTACTAAAAATTAATGACAGTGAGTTGCTGGGGAAAAAACGCCGTGCAAAGAAGACATATGGTTAATGATGACATATTATTGCAGGAAAGTGCAGTAGTTTGCACAAGTGCTGGCCACAGACATTGGACGGGGGACGCTGCTAACTCAAGCGGGCAGCGCTGGGAACCACGTGGCCCTCAGAGCTGCTTTGAGAAGCTGTTCGTGCTCTGGGATCCTATGTGACGGGCACCATTTCCTCCGGGTTGGCGAGGCTGGGCACGCAATGGAGACTTTGTCACAAGCCACAATCGGAGGGAATTACCGGGAGGAACATCCTTTTCTTATTTCCTTCAAACTGGACCTGGCTGGGTCTGAGTTTAGCACAGACATGTGGGACCTTTGAGCACCCAGACTCCCAGCTCTCACTCTCATGGGTGCTGAGATGGCTTCATTGTTAAATTATTTTGCCCAAAATCATGAAATAGTTTTTTTTTTTTTCTCTAGTCAGGAAATAATAGAATCGGAATGAAAGACATTTTCTTTGTAAACATACAGATAAATGCCGTCCATCCCAATGTCTACCAAAGAGATGCCCCTCAGCATGTGCTTCTTCCAGAGGCTTTGTTTTCTGGAGTGGATAAAGTTGACAAAATAAAGTTGACTTTATTTTGAGGAAAGAAGTTGAGAGAAATACAGTTTAGCATAAGCACCTGGAATTAAACAAAATAAAACACAACCCTATACTCATGTTGGTTTGTCTATCTTGAATTCTCCATAAATCTTAAGAGAGTCTAACTTGGTCACAATCTTTAACTATTAATGAGATTTAAATTATTTTATCCAAATCAAAGAAGCTGTTGGGGGGGGACAAAATGACTGTTAAAGGGGGGTTAGAAGAACAGATTGCACACATAGCCCCGGCCCTGCCCCGATCCACCGTCGATGCCATCTGCAGGCTCCCGACGGCAGGCGCATAGAGCAGGAAGAGTGACCGATACATCAAAAAAATATATTTTCTTGTCAACCAGCTTGGCAACCAAACGCTGAAACAGAGGTTTGAGTCTCAAAGCTTACCGTGCTCTTTTTAGAACCTTTTTATGACCAGGTCTTGGCAAGCTCAAACTCAGGATAAGTGGGTGGAAAAAGAAACACGCACGTGCGCGCGCGCACACACACACACACACACACCCCTACAGGTGATAGCTGTCCTGTCACTGGAAGATCCGACTCAATCACGTCTAGATCTGACCCCTGGGGTAGAAGTGGGTGAGCAGGGCTCCCCGTTCCACACGGCTGATACATGGAGGAGGAAACATTCTTCTTTAAATCACACTCCAATTGCCAAGGCTTATAAGGGGAGGGGAGGTCCTGGGGACTGATGATCCTGCGGTGACCCCTGTTCCAGCGTCCCTTGTGGGGTCGTGGGGTCGGGATCAGGACGGTCCAGGGGTGGCTCTTCCTTCCTGTGGCAGCTCAGTCACCCACATGCGTCTTTCTCCTCCTGTCCCCAGTGGGGCCCAGATGGACCGTGGGTGTTATCACTCGTCAATAAGGAGCAGAGCCTAAAATAGGGAAAACGAGCAAAGAAAATACACGGAACACCAAGAAACGCAGCCAGGTTCTGAGATGAGCTCCCCGTCGTGCTGGCCTGTCCCCAGAACTGCCCGTCTGTCCCTCCGCAGCGCTGACGACCCTGGCGCCACTGTCTTCCTGGAGGAGGCCCGTCCCCTCCCAGGCAGGATGTCGTCCGTGGGGTACTCGCTCGCTTGACCGTGATTGAAGGCCGTCCTATAGCCTCGCGGGCCGCGGCATCACCTACGACCTTGGCTGCCTTCCTGCCGCGTCTTATCATGCAGCAGTGCGACACAGAAAAACACATGTGCAACGAGCAAATGACACACGCGCACCCCCACACACACTCATTCGCACACACACACACACACACACACACTCACACACACTCAGAAACCGCACTCGAGATCGAAGTCCGCTACTCATTGGGTAGATGACCTCAGGCCAGACGAAGCGCCTCTTACCCATCCCTGTGAGGGAGGCGGCCACACCTTAACCTCCCCAGTAAAGCGCTGTGACTCCCCATCTCCCAGGAGGCGGGGCCAAGGAAGCCGTCACCGCGTGCTCATGGACCGACCGCACTACTGAGTGCGTAAACAATGCGTCCAAATGTCCGAAACCACACTCCTTTTATTGCGTTTTTTAATTCTGAGATATTTGTACGGAACAGCCGTAACCAACGATCCAGAGAGAGCCCGTTTACCTTCACCCACTTCGCACAGCGTAGAGTCTGCGTAATGCCCTCCGGAGTCCCTCTGCCCCGCCTCCGTCTTGCCTGGGTGCGGAGGGTGGCAGGACCCGAGCTCAGTGACATTCGAGTTGAAATGGCATGAGTGAGGGTTCAGACCGATCATCTGGGCTGTGGTATCTTTGGGACCGTCCCTCGCTACCCGAGAGAGGAAACTTAGGAGAAAGCAGAGGACAAGCGTGAGCTTGAGACTGTCCACCTCCTCGAGTTGCCTGCTGCCTCAGCCTCCTGGGATTTCTATCCAAGACTAAGGTCAGCCTGCTGCCCAGCCAGGGACTGGGGACTCGTATGTTGTTTCTGTGCTGAGGAACTAGACAGGGCCATCTAGTCGGCGGTGGCAAGAGGGACACAGGTCTCCGTCCCCGGGAGCAGTTCAGTTCCACGATCGCGGCCGGGAAGGTGGCTTACCAGGCCTCTCTGGACTGCCAAGGGGCACCGCCAGTGGGCGGGTGCTCATCAGCCCACAGCCTGCCCTGCCAGGGCCTCGCCAGCGACACGTCGCACGCCCTAATGGGACACAGCAGCCCAGGACACCGAGCACAGTGCATCCGGTATAGACTCGCATGTGGCAGCAAGGCGCCCAGTGGGCTGAGTGGCGCCCCGCGGTCTCTGAGCCCTCTTTACCGTGGCGTGTTCCAAACCGTCACCTTCCTCCTGGCCCCAGGCCCCTTCTGTCTGCCTTCATCTTTCTCAGAAGATGGGCTCATCTCGTCCCAGGGAGAAAGAAGCCCTCAGTTAAAGCCGCCTCTGCTTCTGCTCTCCCCCCGTTAATGCGTGTTCACACCGCCCGGCAGGCTAGGGAGGGTTTAGCGACCTCGGCCCTGTGGACCTTTCGGGCCGTCTCATCCTTCGTCGTAAGAGGCCGTCCTGACCTCTCTTTTGTCTTCCACACGTTCTGCTCCATTACATCTTCGCTCCTTGCTTTTTTCTCCCCTTCAAATTTTATGTCTCCTGCCTCCTTCCATGGAGAATATAGAGCCGCACGTGTCGCTCCTACCTGAAAACGAATAAATAAATAAATAGCACAACACGAAAGACGCCCAAAGCGACTACCTCAACTTCGTGAGCCTCCTGGCTGCTGGCCCGTCACTCAGCGACCCCTCGGCTTCTACGCAGGGTCTGCACTTACTGCACACACATGCTCGCCGACTCCCATTTACTCTTGTTTCTGACCTCGCGGCTCTTGGACTTATTTTGCTGAAGTGACAAATGGCCTTTCACGTGCTCAATCCTGTGGAGACGTCTAATTTCTCCTGTTTTACATAACCGGAGATGTATACGGCTTTTGACCAACTCTCTTCATCCGCACACATTTCATGCAAGTCTAGTCCTTTACCTTCCGCATCGATGTCTTTTCTGGTGTTGAATTGTGTGCCAGGCTCGTGTATAATTTACCAAACCCGTGCATGCATCTGCTACTTCCTCATCATGGTTTTAAATTTTTTCTTCTTCATAAGGTGGTCTCTCAGCCCATTCGGTGACTCCCGATCCGCACTGCTCGCTTGTGCGACGCCAACACAAACACAGTATCTGCCCCAAAACCCGAAGTCGAGACGACGTCTGTTATTGGTCCCTTCGGCTGTTCTCCCTCCGTCCGTGGCGACTCTCCCTCCGTCTCCTTCCCGGGCTAGTCTTCCTCTTTGTCCCCATGTCCTGGAAACAGGCGTTTTGTTGTGTCCCAATCATCTTTCTCTCAACATGCCCCATGGGCCGAAGTACAACGCTCATAACCTGAACAACCTTGACATTGTCTCAGAAACGTCTCAGGGCAGGGTCCCCGCTCAGCCCCGCGCTCGTTTTCCCGGAAGCCCTGGGCACGGGCGTCACCAAGATGCCCCCGACCACCGCGGAGAATGCACGAAACTGAGCTAATGACATCAGCCCCAAACCTCAGCCCCTCACTCACCGAAAAAAGATTTAAAAGGAGGAGTAAGAAGAGGGAAGACATATTGCAAAGGAGAAGAAAAAGAAGGAAGGAAAGCTGCGTTTTTCTGCATATACCTTTCCTATGTCGCTGATCTTGAGTCCATTTCCTGACCGAACCAGGAGACCAGGCGTTCGTATCCTTCCTCCCTCCGTACAAATCCCCGCGAAAGTAAACAATCGCCAGATCTTTGAGCTGCCGCCGTCTCTATCTCTTTTAAACTTGCCCCCACCGTCCTCCCTCCTTCTCGCTACCATCTCAATTCAGACGCGTTTCACCTCTTGCTTCGTACTCGCCCTTCCCGCCTGAGGTCTCTTCCTGTCCCGATGTCGCATTCGTTCTGGGACGGCAGAGAGCACATCCGTTTCTCTGCTGCCTCCTCTCCTGCCCGGCGATCGCAGGACTCCCGCGCACATCCCGCGCTCCGCCTCCGCGCCGTCATTCCCTGCAGCTCCGCCGTCTCTCCTGCCCGCGCTCCAGACAGCCCGCTGGAATGCAGGCGGGTCTGGTCCCTCGTCACCATATTTCCTCTGCACTCTGTCGCCACGTTCCAAGCAGCCGTCAAGACTCTACTCTACCTTAAACAGTATGCCGAGGAGTTGCATCCCATCGGAAAGCGTCTCCTCGTGGTCCTTGCGTCACACCCGACTCCTTGGAGCTTGCGGATACCTCACTGTGTCGTAGTCATTTACACGTTTGGGTCCCTCTGTCACACGAGCAGCTCTGTAAGGACAGGGGCCATATAGGACACTCACATTTTATCTGCAGAGCTTGGCAATATCCAGCACTTAGTAGGTGATCGGTATCTAGCACTTAGGAGGTGATCAATTCTGATTTGTGTTACAAGGAGACAAAATGAGAAATTTCTCCTCCCATTTCTCTTCTTTTCTTTTCGGACGAAGTGATTCTGTCTCTATTCTCAGTGGAATGAGGGGTGAATCTACAAGAAAGGGAAACATTTAAATGAGTGCAATTAAGTCACAACGTATGGCAATCATCTCTTTCGCTAGTCTTACAGAAACAGCAGGTCTCACCTGCTGAAACTGACATTTCTACCCTGAGCATGTTATTTGATGAGACTCAGCGTCTGCGTTTGCAGGGGATTGTGCACCAGTGTGCGACCGGCCCTCTCCACGTTTGCAAACTCCTGACATCTGGGCTTGAGACCATGTAACTGGCCAGTGGATGTTGCCGTGGAAGACGGCAAAGCTGCAACAGAGATGCTTGTGATTTCTGTAAACACCACTATCTCCACTTTAAATATTTGCGCTGGCGGAATTTTACGGCTTAACTCTTTCCTTCTGACGCAGCCTTGACTTTCTGCAAAGCGGCTTTTAGTGTAGGGCTTGCTTGACTTATTTCATTATGAGGGCAAGCGTTAACTCTTACTTTTCCAAGTGGTCGCATGTGCCTTATTCCAGAGCACCTCTGACGTAGGTAAGGGTTGCGATCCCCATTTTCTAGATAAAAATACTGAGGCACATTGATTTGTCCAGATGGCCAGAGAAGGATTTGAATATAGATCGTTTCGTTCTAAATATATAACTCAGCCGTATTTATCCAAAGCTTCTTTTGAAGTCTACGAATACCAGTAAGTGGGAAAGTGTGCCAATATTTCAGCCTAATCCTGGGAGGGAAGAAGAGAATAGGAAGAAATAAAAGGCAATGACTTCTCTGAGGCAGAGCCCCTCTCCGATTCTTTTCTGATGGAAACTGCTGATCGAGCAAAGTCTCCAAAATGCTCGAGGCCCTCACGGCTTCGTGCTCCATTTAAGATATCATAGAAAGTAACAGACAGTGATAAGTATGACACTGGGAACTATCCGGGAGTGGTTTACGTGGCCTGAGGATGTGGTCAGCTTTCTTCATCTGATGTCACTTTTACTTTCTTTTCCATCAAGACAAGGGGATGACCATTAAATGCATCGGGAGGTAGGGAATCCAAATTTTATACTTGTTCTGTTCAGCATGGCAGCCCTACTTACATGCGACTATTAAAAATAAAATTTGAATTCATTACAATTAAATAGAATTAAAAATGCTATTCCTCAGCTGCACTAGCCGGATTTTAGGAACTCTGGGTAAATCTACGTGACTGTTTCTGTCCTCACAGACAGTACTATTCTATACCCAACACCATTAGTTACTATCTGTAGACTCTTAAGCAAGGTACATACCGAGAATTCAGTTTCGCATGTGTAAGATCTCTTATTTCACCTCTAGAAAACACATGAGCAAAACAATTCTTGCTAGATTTGGAGACCTCGGGACTATAAATCTCATCTTATTTATGTTTTTGTCTTCCGAGCTCCATGCAGGCGTGAGATACACTAGCTATCTTATATGCACTTGCTGAAAGAGGAAACAAATATATGGATATATTTATTCTCCTTTTAGCGCTAGAATTTGCGACATTTCTCCAGCCCATTCTATTTATTTGCTAGAAAATATATTCAACTGCTAAGAAAAAGAAACAAAAAAAGTTTTAGATAGTCAATGTTTAACCATGCGTTAGGTTCATACATTTATTATTTAATTTTATTTCCTACAATGAGCCTACTGAAGAAAATAGTACAATATTGAGAAATTTGCCCGGAAATAATGAGTACATGGCTATACCAGGATTCACACTCAGGTCCATCAAGGGGAAAGCTCAAGTTTGTCCCAACACCTAGTCTCCTGCAGGACATCACAATATCACCGGAGCATCAAGAACAAGAAGCTCTTATTTAGAACGCAATGGCTCGTTTACAGCGTTTTACATTTACATACTGCTTCTCTTTCTGGAGACAAGGTCCTACCTTGACCTGAGGGATACCAGATCGTCCCCATGTTCTTCGAGTCTTTCCAGCCGTCCTTCCCAGTTCTATCCCCACGGGCTCATCTCCTGCCAGAACCTCTGTGGGAAAGCTACACGATGATTTTGAGGACTTGATCTCTCATTTCTTCCGACTTCTTCAACGTTCCTCGATCTTTCCTTCACCGCGATCCGCGCTCATAATTAGTATCTGTCACTCAAACGCCCCCTCTTTATAATCTGAATCTCGAGCAGCTCACATCTGATTCTTTTTTTTTTCCTATAGCATTTCTCTTTGAACTCCGACTCCGACAATTACTCGACTGATCCTGCGCTTCTGTTCCAATCATCCTACCACTACCTCTTTGTCTCTGGCCACCCCATGTTGACTTCCCCGCTGGATGCTCCCACGTGCCCACCCTTCCACGCAGCGTAAATCCCCTTTCCTTCCCCCTTCTCCCTCGCTCCTTCAGGCATGCCTGGCTGAACGCTACAGGTGGTAGTCGAAGTGTTTCTTACTCCGTGACTGCGCCTGTAGAGACAACCATACCAACTGGTCTCAAATATCTTAGATCTTCCCAGAAATTCTATTAAACGTTTCTAGTTTATTCCCTTTCCCTATGTCCTAACTCAGCGATTCCCAACTTTCTCGAAGCATCGATGATATATTTATGGCAAAGTTGTATGGGGATGTGAAAATGTGTGCCTCCGACAGCCCCACGGGTCACCCACCTGTTGCAAAAACTGAAAAAAATCAATGTCACACTGATAAGTAACCAGCAGTACTCCAAGCGGAAGTCTCTGTCCTGGAGTACCTCTCCTGACCCTCTCCTTCCTCAATGGCAGCAGAGCTTCTCTGACTTTATTTGGGTCTCAGGTCTCTGTCGATGCTCTTCTTTAGAAAATAGAAAAAAAAAATCTAGAGAGACATTCTACACATTCTCACCACTAAATCTGTGAATCTGCATAACGTTGTACACGCAGGTACACTTCTTCAAATTTCATTTAATGAATGAAATGCCTGTTTCCTTTAAAGTCTAACTCTCGCCTTTGCAGGGGATCCTTTCGATCTTCTCATACATGCAGACACCACCCCTGCAGTATCCTTATGCCTTTCTTATCTCATAGTTTCCCTCTCATACCTTTTCTGTACTTACTCAGACGTCCTCAGGGATCTCCAGCCTCACCATGCCCCTCCCCTTCGCCCACATCCTTCCCGCTTCTCTTCCTGCTTCTTCCATAGTTTCTCAGACAGGGATGCTGCTCTCTTCCCCTCGTTACATCTCTCCCCTCTAAGCCCGAAGCAATCGGGATTTTGTCCGCATTCCATAGACGTAGCTCTGCTTAAAGCCATCATCGGCCTACATGTTCTCAAGTCCCAGTGATGAATATAACTCTTCTCCGTCCAAAGGTTTGCCTGCCGCACCTCCCTCTGCTCTCCAGGGTTCCACGGGAGGAAGTTCTTGCCTTTTCTACATGGTAGGTTTTCAGATGCGCAAAGGCACAGAGATCGCTTAGCATGTCGTGGTCCCAGATAGTAGAGCATCATGCGCACTCCAGGGCTGCACAAAGCCCACGTCGTGTCTCTAATGGGAGAATCCGACTTGGCCGCTTGCGACCCACTCTGCTCTTGCAGTAATGATCTCCTGCTATGGTGCTGGCTCGTTTCTCATGTCAGGACCCAGCGGTGCCCCTGAGCAGAATTAACTTCTCTCGAGCGACCTGCGGTACACTGTTTCACAAATGGATCGCATTTCTGCCCTCTTTCATTGAATTCAACGCTTCCGTATTCTTCACTTTTGGTGGCGTTACTGTCCAAACTGACCAAGCCTTGGCCAAGAGGCCAGATTCTGGCATTCAAATTTGGACTGTGTCTCTTAAGGATTTTCCTTGCTCCTTCGAGGAGGTAGATAAAAATTAAAATAAATTAGGTTCAGGGGAAGTTTTAGACCTGACGTCTTCCTCCTCTGCTTTTTCTCCCCTAGCTCATTCTAGGTAACACGTACTTTAGACTGCCACCTCAGCTCATCATCTTGATTTGTTTCACTTGAAATGCTTCTGCATGTCACCACCCGAACTTGAGGGAGAAGCAGGAAGGCCTAGAGATGCTTACATTTCTCCATGTTCCCCGGAGCTTCTTAAATAATACCTTTTCTTTTATCGTTGTACCTTCTGATGCATTGTCTGCCTTGTAACCAGCATGGTCTGTTAACAGTATGAATCAGATTACGTCTTTCCTCTGTCTAAATACCCTTCAGTTAAATGCTCATTGCACTCGTAACAAAGTTCACGTGCTCCAGCACGGCGAGTGGGGACCTGCTCACCTTGCACCAGCCTCCTCTCAGCATCATCCACGTCTCACCCTTGCTGCCCTTGAGTGGCTGCTCCCACAGCTTTTTGCACTGCAGGTGTCTGCAGAGACGTCCACTCTTGGCATGGAATATTTATTTAAAGTAGATCTCCTAATTTTCATGCATCAGGACATTCTGTCGACTTATCATTTTCTTTCCCAATTTGAATCGATGTAATTTGTTTACCTGTGACTCGTATTTTATCTTTTGTCCTACTAGAACGTAAACTCAGAATAGACGCTGTTGTTGTGTAGCTTGTTCTCAGCACCTCGCATGAGGCCTGCACATCGAAGCCACTGGATAAATGCTGATTGAAGATTCGTTTGGGTAATATTATTAGAAGCACCTTTATACTATTAGGAGTCATGCCCCATGATTTACTGACACCTTTGCATCTAATAGCTAGTGTTTTCCATTAGGTAATCCAAGTATCTTAGTTGTAAATGAATCTCTATCAGATCTTTGATGTCATTGAGATGGTTTTGATTACCAGGGGACCCAAGGATGTCTAAATTCACCTCTGCCAGTCACTTCTTCCCCAGAGTCTCCAAAAGAGATACACGAATAAGCCACAATAGAAAAGGAAAAGATATAATGATTAATTACTTACCTGCCTTACCTGTACAATCTCAGTGCACTTTGGGTAACCTGGGCTGGAACACCTAGTCTGGAAAAGGAATCGCTCCTCTAATCCTATTCTACTCATCTAAGCATTAAAAAAAAAAAAAAAAAAAGTGCCATATGGAGAGAATGAAGAAAGACGGGAGGAGCAATGGACAGACAGGGAGGACGGCGTGGAGAAGCCACCTCCCCGCATGCTCTTGCGGCCCCGACACTTTGCCATGTGACTGGGAAAAGAGAAAAATCATGTCCAAACTCAGAACCTTTAAATAACTGTGTCCCCAACCTCTTTACAGCACAGCTCAGGCAGCACAGAATTCTCTCTCCTGGGCTAACAAGAGGAGGAGGTGGCAGTGAGAGACATCAGAACAGCCGCTCCCCAGGGCCCCTGCTTTCTGAATGGCCCCTGCTGTCCTGGGCTCACACTCACACATTTTCAGGGGGCGAAGATGTTAGTGACCCGCGGGCCGGGTGGGGGATGGGACGTTTTCGATGGGACAGATGAGGAGGTCCTCTCTGATGACGTGACATGTGAACAGACATCTCGCTGAAGGAATGGGGGACGCCATGTCGATGTCGGAGGACTGCAGGCAGAAGGAGCATCGGCAGCAAAGGCCTTGAGGAGGATGCATTCTGGGAGAGACACCGTTGCCAGAGCAGGGAGGATGAGGCGGGAGCGAGAGGAGGTCAGATAACAAAGCAACAGATCGTTCGAGAATTTAGGGAGCGTGGGGACTTTCCATTCTCTTTTGAATGAGATAGGGATTCCTAAGCAGTGTCGAGCAGAAGAATAATTGCTTCGAACCTCTGTTTTTGAATGAAATATAAAAGAACACGAGATTAGGAGGTGAGACGAGTCAAGTGACTTCACTCGGTCACTAAGGGGAGGACCAGCATTTGAATTCATGTCCTCTGGAATGGCGAGCGGTGCTGTTTCGTGCGCTCCTGGCATAGAGCCAAGCATCCTGGGTAGAGGCAGAACCCAAGAGACACAGAGACAGAAGAGGAGATCGAGGTTGGCAAGACAGAGGCGCCATGAGACATAACAGAACTCAGAGTGTCATGTTGGGTGGTTTTAGATTTTTTATAAAAATTTTGTGATTATTCTCCCCCATAGGAGGCTGGTAAAGAAACACGTAATGGCTACATTTATCCTCTGAATCCTTTCAGGCTTGAAAGGTGCCAATTTCGCTCCCTGCTGGGTGACCCTTTCCCGGACGGCACAGGGGACAGGCCAAAGGAGGATCACCCTACCTCAGCAGTTGGGGTTTTAGGACCACTCGCCAGGTCTTAAATATCGGTCTTTGTTATGAGGAGCCATTTCGTGGCTTCGTTAGCTGAAGATTTTATTTTATTTTACAGCCTTGAGAATACAAAATAAATAAGGAGACCAAAAGCAACCACGTCAGATACATCTTTCAAGGATTCTGCCAAGATATGTCAACGCGCGCCTCTAAATAACCAGTGACAAATGTTGTGTTGACATATTTCTCCATTTCCCAGTGAATAATTAACAGCAAATGTCAAAGAAGGCTGGTGAAATAATTCCAAACAAATCAAAACCTACTTTCGACTCATCCATAGCCCTCTCCACTAGAGATACACTTAGGAAACAAAGCAAACTGTTTGCGATATTATCAGAAAACTGGGTGCCTTCTAAGCATGAAATTCTTTTTTCTATCATTGTTGTAGTGAAAATATATAGAAAATACGTGGAGAGGCAGCTGAAGACACTTAATGAGCGGAGTCTGTTATTTCTATATATGGTAGTGGAGGCAGAATGCTGTGAACTGATCACAGCCTCTTAAGTCAATTAAGTGCAAGTTCAAATCTTGAAACTGACACTTAACCTTGAGCTCCTGAATTCACGTCTTAGTTTCTCATTTGTTAAACAGGAGTAATAACCCTTAGTTTGCAAGGCCATTGGAAATTGAGATAATGTTTGCTTAATTTTAAGCGTCGAAGCAAGTTTGGTATTCGGTGGCACGTGGGAGATTCTTCACGAGTGAATGAATGATTGATGAGTGGATATGCTTGGTACATTCCATAATATCTTGCTGACAGTACTTCGTCTACTTCCTTTTGCACTGAGCACCTTTTCTTTGAAAATGATTTTTGTGTCTCTTCCACGTTGTGGGGAGACCAGCAGTCGGTGACGTAGGAATGGCAAGTTAATGAAACTTTCCGGGCTTATGACTCAACTATCGAATCGAAACTTTAGAATCTACCATAAGGTGTGCTTTACATATTAAATAAAATTGTAGTTAAAAAATTGCATTGGATATTATATCATCCGGCTAAGAGTAGTCACTCAATAAATATGAATTAAATTCGAATCAGGTATAAGATTCATATTTTTTCCCGATCACCAGATTTAGTTTGTTCTTCCTAATGGTTAAAAAGAAAAGTCCTTTTCTGAGTACAAATAAGTACCATTCATAGTAGAAAAATTGTTAAAGTATTTTCACCTTGGTGAGATTTATTAATTAATGTGACATTTACTCTTAAATTCATACCAGTTTGCACAAGCTTCATACCAGAAGAGAATTAGCAGCAAAGGCTGAAATGGAAACACTATGCTTATTTCCTGATGAATACTGCATAGTGAACTATGACTATTCTTTGTCCTGTAAGAGTGAAAAAAATCATACTTTTAATTAAAAAGATGATTTTAAGGTTTATTTTCAAAGCTGCCTTCTCGATGAAAATAGAGTAATTTTTTCAGCACATATATATAGTATATATTTTTAGAGTGGCACTTATCAGGATATTTGTCTGTCTATTAATTTTTAAGATTGGCTCAGCCATAAACCAACTAAATCAGACATATCTATTTTTACTTGCTATCATGGAAACATCAACTTAAATAATTTTCATTTTTCATTTGCAATTTGGTTATATTTTTGACAAACCTTTAGGTTTAGAGTACATTTACAAACGTCCCCTACTGTAGCAGAAGGCGACAAACTACGGGCCAATCCGTATTTCCATATTTCCATGTGGCCCTCGCAGCTAAGAAGAACTCTTATACTTTTAAAAGGTTAAAAAGATCAGAAGCACAATTTTTTTGTGACAAGTGAAAATGATATAAAATTCGAATTTCAATGTCCACAAATAAAGTTGTATTGGAACACAGCCATGCCTATTTGATACACATCGTCTGTGGCTGCTCTCAGGCTATGATGTCACAATCAAGTAGTCGTGATAGAGACCGTAGAGCCTGCAGAGCCTGAAATATTTGCTATCTGGTCCTTTATAGAAAAAGTTTGTCCATAATCCCTGCTCTACCATGTATTAAGAGGTTTCCGTATATTTGAACATAAATTTTGAACCAATTCGACAGTGAGGCCCAGAGAATTTCTGCCATATCTAAAGGCATATTGCTAATCAGAGACGTAACTTGCATTGGAAAGTAGAGCTTCTTGTCAAGAAGTTTGGTGAAGAAAGATGTGAAGAAGTAATGACATCATCGTATTAAAAATCCTTTATAGACTGCATGGGGAATCTATGAAAATTCAGACTTGCTAACTATGAATTTATCTGTGAAAGTCTGGAGACTATTGTGCTTGGCAAAAGAATTTTTTCGATTCAAATCAAATTTGTTTTCTTCTCTGTGGATTAAACATTTATGAGATACAGTTATTGGATCCTGAGTAGGATTTTCATTTGCTGATATAAATATATCCCCGGCCAAGGGCTTCCCCTGATTGAAGCCTGTTCCTCTGCACCCTAACCCCATCTAATTCATTTTTATCCCTTCTTTGTTAGTATCCAGAAAGTCTGTCCCCCTCAAAAAAATAGGGGGCATTCAGGACACGAGAACAGTTTCAGATTCAAAAAGGTGATGAAGTTTATAAAACTCTGATCTAAAATCGAATGGTCAGTGAGTGGATTTTAATCAAGCCATTCAGACTTTCTTTTTGATTAAAAATCCCTTTTTTTCCTGATACAATTCAACTTTGAGACTGGAGTTTTGATGGAGTTATTTTTCTTAGTGATTTCTCCCGTGAAAATAGGAAACAAATAGGTGTTTTGCTTTCTTTTTCTAATGGCTCACTAAAAAGAGCTTGACTCAGAATGTAGTTAGCTGTGTCATATCTTGCCAATAAGGGAAGAATAGTCCAGCAGTGAACCTGGGTAGGGGCTAATTATGGGCAAAGTGACAGTCTGACAACCTGATACATGCAGACAACTTAGTTTGTATTTGGTCAGTGATTAAGATTGATTGAGAGAGGAAGTGATATCCTATCTGAACAATAGGGTGAGAAAGCTTCAGAGGCAGAAATTATGAACAATTACAAATAAACAATATAATCACTAAAATCATGGAATTTTTGATTCAGACAAGTCTAGGTTCAAGTTTCACTTTGTCACCCAGATGGTATAATTTTGGCACATTTTAAAAAACTTTCTGAATCTCTTATCTAAAAATTATGATAATGGTGATAATGATGATGATGGCGATGGTGATGGTGATGATGATGGTGATGGTGATGATGGTGATGATGGTGGTGATGGTGATGATGATGGTGATGGTGATGATGGTGGTCATGATGGTGGTGATGATGATGATGGCGATGGTGATGATGGTGATGGTGATGTTAATGATGGTGGTAGTGATGGTGATGTTAATGATGGTGGTAGTGATAGTGATGGTGATGGTGATGGTGATGGTGATGGTGATGATGATGATGATAGTGATGGTGATGATGGTGATGATGATAATGATGATAGTGTCCCTAGTTATCTCCTCCCAGGTTGTTAGGTTAATTAATGAAATAGTGTACATAAAGTCCTTAGGCTGGTGCCTGGTACCCACAGGAATGACACATGTCAGAATGATAAAAATACTATAAAAAACACCAACTGCTATTGATTTTTCCATCACCATCATTGTTACAGAGGATCATATTCTGACCGTAGCTTTACGACTGTGGCACCAAATAGCAAAAACAACCTTGTCCGTTGGTAGATATGTGAGCAAGTTAATAGAAGAGATCATTGAAAGTAAACTCCGAGATGGCAAAACAGTAAGATACCCAGGATCAATGGGAACAGTTGAGGCAGAGGAAGAGGAGAGGCTTAGTTGTCAACTGGGGCACTTAGTTTCTGCCAGATAAACGACACAGGTATTAGGATCTTGATTCTGGCATCGAAATCATGAAGTTAGAGCTGCTTATTTACCAGTACCCCCAACTGTGAGTGATTAAAAATGAGTTTAAGGGTCAGAAAATAAAAAAGATTTAGACAAAACTGGAAGTACGAAATCAATATATAGTGATCAGAAAACCCAAACTTTGCTTTTTACCTGTATTCTTCATAAGTCTCAGAAAATATTGCCAATTACATTAATATATTTAATATACATTCGCTAGCTGTTGAAAGTGGTTGTGGCCTATGTAATACATAATAAGTGCTAGTCGAAGAATCAATAAACATGCAAAATTAATATTAATGGTAGAGTACTGTTTAAGCTTTGGACAGGTGTTAATGAATAAGACATCACACCTAAATTTAAGAAGCTTACAGTTTAGTGACTAGAGCATACATTTTAATATAATTTACCACGAGATAACTGCTTAATATAATTCATTTCGAGACTGCACTGTAGAACTTTCGAAGTGCCTTCAGACATAATTCCTCATTTGATCTTCAACATAACTATGTGAGAAAGGTATTTTATTCTTAAATCACAGCTCAAAAAACAAAAATCCAAAAGAAAAAATATCATTAACCTGAGCCCTCATAGATAATTAATATAAGAAGCAGGACCAGAAACAATCCATGTCGCCTATCTCTAATCCTCATACTCAGAAGAGATACTTCACTGGCATCTTCCTACCCCTTAGCGATAATGCACGCAGGCATCCGCAGCATCGAGACATTCCAAGCTCAAAAGATGATGCCAGTCATGCCGGAAGGAGTTTTCATAATTCCATGATGGAGGCAGGGACACAGTTCAGATGAGAGTCATCAGGCCTCAGTGCAAAGAGCCTAGACTGAGCCATCTGTCAAACATTGTATTTGGTCTGGGCAAACATTGCGTAAGAAAGACGTGGAGAGCACTTATACCCTGAGCAGAGTGGTGGCCTTGGAGCCTCTCAGAATTTAGATCCTATGTTTTTAGGTGATGTAATTGTTAATTTTATGTATCAACTGGGCTGAGCCGTGCTGCCCAGATATTTGGTCAAACATTATTCTGGATGTTTCTGTGAAGGTGTTTTTAGATAAGATTAACATTTAAGTTGGTGGACTTTGAATAAAGCAGCCCTTTCTCCATAATGTAGGTGGGCCTTGTCTAATCAGTTGAAGGCCAGCTAGACCAAAAGACTGATCTCCCTACAATGGCAGGACATTCTGTCAGGAGATGGCCTTTGAACTTGAACTGCAGTGTCAGGTTTTTCTTGGCTCTTTAGCTTGGCGGTCCAGCCTGTACATTTTGGGTTTTCCAGCCTCCATAATTTCATGCTCCAATTCCTTCAATTCAATCTCAATTTCTCTCTCCTGCTCGCGCGTCTCTCTCTCTCTCTCTCTCTCTCTCTCTCTCTCTCTCTCTCTCCCTTTTCTCCCCTGCGATCATTTTGCAATATATAGACATATAGAATCATTATGATGTGCATCTGAAACTAATACATTTAGTCCTTCGTCTGTGTCGGTTCTGCATCTGTGAATTCAGCCAACACCCAAATTTCGACCTGCGGTAGTTTGACTCCATGGATGCAGACCTCACGAATGTGAAACCTGTAGATACGAAGGGTTGACAAGGGGCTTGAACATCCATGAATTTTGATATCTTCAGGGGATATCAAAGGGATATCAAAGGATATCCCCTGAAGATATCAAAATTCGTGGATGTTCATGAATATCCATGAACATCCATAAGTATCCAATATCCTTAGTGGATACTAAGGGAAGGCTGTGTAAAATGACATGTCTATTACACCTCCATTTAAATTTTTTTTTTTAATAATAATAATAATAAAAAGAGTAGAGTATCTTTCTCTCCCAAACATCGTAACATGGTGTGGTCTGATGCTGAGCCCGAGTGTCGACATGTATTTGTAGGAGGTAACTATTTGTAGGACTGAGGGAAAGCAGAGCGACATGGATCAGTGTCTGGAGCTCTGACCTGCCATACAGGGACCGTCCTGTGCTGCTCAGCTGGCAGGAGGATCGCGAGCTTAATTATAGAAGAAGAAATGCAATGGAGATGGCTCATTGCGTGATGGCCAGCTGGGGAGGAGTGTAAGTGGAAGCTTTCATTGTTCCATTAGTGGTTTCTGGAGAACTTCCATATTTTTAATAGTAGGGACCTCTAAAGCATCATCATATTCAGGATTTCCAAAATTTTAGTGATACACCATGAGAGACTGTTAGGTGGTTATATAGTGTCCTGTTAAGGTACCACGCCAGGAGGAAGACAGAGGAGATGAAGGATAAATACGGGCTCACATGCGGACAGTTCGGAGGTTGCAGTCTCTACTGATTCAAGGTTCATGACAAGGGGGACCAGGAGAAAGGTCTTTGCAAGCAGATGTGCAAAGGACATCGGGGTATAAATGACTATTACTATTTCTAGAATATAATGAGTTGTTCTTCAGAGCATGGCTTCATTGTGAGGCTGAGTCTCAAAGACAGGGCCAGTTGAATGGACTGTAATAACCGATGGATCGTGACTGACTGGCTAAGGCTCATGTGTCTCTAATGGGTCTGGTCTGCTGAGTGAAAGCTGGGGCAGGAGGAGCGGCCGGGCGCAGATACGAACTACAGTCAGGCCAGTAACAGCCCCTTGGTTCTTCGTGGGGAGGTCGGTTTAAGTTAACACAGGACCCAGTCGGCCCGCTAGGACCGTTGGTCCTGGGACAACCAGCCTGCTAGGCAGGGGTTCTGGAAGGCCTTGCGGATATGGGAGCCCCAGTTGTGCAGACCAGGGTGCAAGACAGCTCTTCTGACTCAGCGGAGAATTAGAGTTTGATCTGTGATTCACAGGCGAGAGTAAAGCACAGAATCGAGAGCACACGTAAAGTTTGTAGGAGAGCATGTCTGAGCAGGTCTGACACAGGAGATGACACCGAGTCTGTGCCAATACACGACAAGGGTTAGTTTGAAAGGCTCATCGACCAGGCGAGGCTGAGTCCTCGCGGGTGGCCTTCATCCCCGGTGGCTCTCCTGGACTCTAGCCAGGCGAGGCCAGCTGCAGAAGTGGTGCCCAGATAGCCTAGAGAAAGTAAGGATTAAGACCAGTAGCATCAATGCACCTCCCTCCTGGGAAATCGTAAACGTAGGTTTGTGTCACTTGTGTATTGGATATGGATAAAGGGACAACGTCACTCAGATCTTACCATCATCCACTGGTATTATTCACTGAGATGGATGTTTTTTCTACTCTGTGTCTCTGTAAGGCAGACAAACAAGAGCACAATCTAGAGAATCATAATCCTGGCTGATCTCACGATCAATACCTATCTGCAGTGGCAGATCAATCTTTTGGAGATGAAAAATAATAATTAAAAAAATCCTAAAATTTAAATTCCATTCGCTCAGTGCTATCCGGGTGTGGCTGTCATTTTGTTTCTTTGCTTCAGTGATTTGTCAAACCCTAATTTGGCGATGTAACTTCTACCATCTGTCCTGCACACCACTTCCATGGAGCGACTACCAGTTCCTTCAGACAGAATCCTCTTCCTCCTATAGAATCACAGAACTGGAAAGTAGCCTTACAATCCGCTATGCCCTACAGCATCTCGTTTTGAAGATGTGACACACACTCGAGCGGCTGTCTCATGTTCCCTAGAGCTTCCCTCACAGAGCTGTCGAGGAGTCCTGCAGAGCCCGGCTGGCCTGCTCTCAGCCCTGTGCTCTCCTCGGCCCGTTTCTCTGAAGTTGGAGTTGATGGATTTATTCTAATATCTGTGAGTCTTTTGACAAAGGTAAAAGTAAACTTTTAGGTCCGTCCACACGTGATGGCCACGTCTGCCACTCGGTTTTCTTTCCTACGTTTTCCTTGTTTTTGCAAATATCTTATAAGGGATTCAGGAATGCCTGTCTTACGTTCAAGAAAACCACACCGAAATTTGGGGAACTTTCTCTAAGCTACCTGACAATATGAAAGAAAAGAAACAGGACAGATACGACATGCACTCAACTGCTAAGAAGGTAGATTTGGGGACTACATTACTTTTTAAGTTTGGCTGTAGGAAAGGAAATAATCCTGGAAGAGAAAGAAGAAAAAGCCTCCAACATACATCACCTTTTCAATGACTGAAACCCTCCTTACTCTAACTGTGGCCAAATCGATACCTTTTTCTAACAGACCACACCTGCATTTGTTCTCTTGGGAAAGACTGGAAGAAGGGATTGAATGAAAAAGAGGAGTCTGTATCTCCTCAGAGACCCATCTCGGGAAAGAACACCAACACCTGGGTTCTGTTATAAACGATACGAGAACATGTCCCTTTGCATGTCCTTCAAAAGGATAAAGAAAATGTCCAGTGCACGGTCTTCGCAAATATAGTCGGATAGCATACGATGTCTGTG
>NW_011889005.1:868567-868869 GCF_000151845.1 Pteropus vampyrus
CTGTGGAGGACAAGCGTCGGAGACGCGGCTCGTGCCGACGGAACGGCCGCTTGTCGGTCATCCAATGCCACTGCGATTTCGCTGTGCAGACTGAGCGTGTGAGCGCGTTTTAAGGGGAAGGGGTCGCCCGGAAAGAGACAAGAAACGAGGAAGACTGTGGAGGATACAGGGGGAGGGCGAACGGCGAAAGGTAGTGACGGCCGAAAGGACAGAGAGAACAGGAGAGTGTGAAAGTCTAGATGTAAAGGGACACGAGGATCAAGGGGAAGAAGCAAAGACGGTTAAGCCGCAAAGACTCACGG
>NW_011889005.1:871070-874521 GCF_000151845.1 Pteropus vampyrus
GAAACTCAGAGTGAAGATAACATTATTTCTCTGAGAGAAGGGTTGTGCTTCCTGTCTTTCCCGGAGAGATGAAGGGACAGGTCAGGTACTGAGTTGGGTCAGGCCTGAATCACAGTTTCAGGTGGCCTCTGTATATCTCTAGTTGTACCCATTTTAACCTAGCCTCCTCTTCAAGTACGACGCATTGGACTTCTGTTAGAAGGCTTTGTCTGCCTCGACCTTACGTGACAAACGTTCTACACTTTAGAGATTTTGAATTTATCTTTTTCTTCCTCTGCCTCGTGCAGGTTGGGATTCTGACAAGGCTCCTGAGGGCGGGAGCAGCCTGTGCTTCCTGCAGGCCCCTCCCTCTGGCAGGGCGCCCTTCCCCCAGGTTTTCTGTGATTTCACGCTGCACCCCGGTCTGCTGTGCAGCTGCAGAGCTCCGTGGGGTCAGCTGGCTCCGACCGGCTCTGGCAGCTCGTGCAGCCGTCGGAAGCTCCTGGGGTTGATCCCACCTGGAGCCCTCCACCTCCAATCTGCCAGGGTGAGATCCGGCAGATCCCCAAGGAAGGCAGCGGTGGGAGGTCTCAGCTCTCCTGGGGGAGGCATTTTGGTTCATACACTTCTGTTTCCACAAGGATCCAATCACGTAAACACAAGACCTCTCTAATTTATTTCTATTCCTGTACGCTTAGCTGTATTTGTGGCAGCGGCAGAGGTGGCCTACCATAATTAGCCCATCCGACTCAGACGTGAAGGTGTGAAGACCTGGATTTGCAATCCCGCTCGTGCACGTATGAGCGCCGTGGGAAATTCAGGACACAGGACGTCTCCCTGGCTGTCAGTCTTTTCACGGAGACAGCGGGGCTGATGACTCTGCGTTCAGTGCGTGACCTCCATCACGCTCGATGTTCCCCAACCTGCGAGTTTTCATCTTTCTCCCACAAGACTTTTGACCTTCGTGTTATTAATTCCACAGCGACCTCTTTTCGGGTTTGTTTTCCTTGGGAACACATTCTATGTGTGTCACCTGCTACATTGCAATGAAAGATTGCGAGCTTCCGGGCACGATATGCACAGTGCGTGAAATGCGAAATCACACGGAGAGGCAGCGCTGTGGAGGACAAGCGTCGGAGACGCGGCTCGTGCCGACGGAACGGCCGCTTGTCGGTCATCCAATGCCACTGCGATTTCGCTGTGCAGACTGAGTGTGCGAGCGCGTTTTAAGGGGAAGGGGTCGCCCGGAAAGAGACAAGAAACGAGGAAGACTGTGGAGGATACAGGGGGAGGGCGAACGGTGAAAGGTAGTGACGGCCGAAAGGACAGAGAGAACGGGAGAGTGTGAAAGTCTAGATGTAAAGGGACACGAGGATCAAGGGGAAGAAGCAAAGACGGTTAAGCCGCAAAGACTCACGGTGAGGAGAGAAACAGACAAGATGGAGAAGAAGGAAGGACGCGGTGAGCGGGAAGGGACACGCGGAGCCCGTCGAAATGAGTCAAGGGAGAGGAAGAGCCGAGGAAGGGAGGAGGGACAGGGCGAGAGCCGGGGCGACCACGTGGAAAGAGCCATCGGAGGAGGAGGACAGGAAACGCTGTTTTGTGAGCCGAGGCCGACAGGAAGAGGCAGAACGTGAACCAGATGATGATGCAGAGGGAACGGAGATTCCAAAGGCAGAAAGGAGATGAGAGAAAGTGGGGGGGGACCCCAAAATACGATGAAACAAAACACTGAACTCAATTAAACAACTACAATGTGCCAGACACCCAGCGAACTTGAGTTCACGTAATTCGCACGCACAAAAAAGCCTGCGATGCATCTCCTGCTTTCTGCATTTTATAAAGTTTAAAAATACTGTCCAAGGCCTCATCGGTGGGGCTTAAGCTGTAAGTCCCTTCTGAGTCTGTGTGTCTCTAAAGAGCAGGTCCTTTGTGCCCCAGCAGGCACAGAGACAGGACGTGCAGAGTGAGAAACCGCATGGAGATGGAGACGGGCGAGCTCTGGCAGGGCTGTGGGCCCACGGTGCGCTTTGTCAAGGCTGCAAGTTGTCTTCCTCTAAAACAAATTAAAATTGCCAAGTTGATCTATCCAGTGTGGGATGTCTCCCAGGCAACTCATGGTCTTCTGGTGTTAAGTCACCCTGATTTAAGGAGGTGGCATTTACCTGACTCCAGCACGGTTGAGAGACAGGGTCTGCTTTGCAGCTGTAGCTCGATGTCAGATGGCATCGGAGGACGTTTTGGCAGGCCTCCCTGGCTTCCGGGGCTGCCTCCCAGAGAAGGCCGAGTGGTGGCCCCCTGGGGCATCGCTAACCGGTAAGCAGCACGGGACGCAGCACGAGACAGACCTGGGGCGAGGCCAGGTGAAGCCGTGATGTGGGGCGTCCCTGGGGTGCTGTGTGCTGGGTGGCAGTGTTGGGAGGGGTCCCAGAGGAGGCAAGAGGGGTGGGGACATCAGAGAGCCCCGTCTTCCTGGTCCCCTCGCTGTGGCCCGAATTCCGATCATCCCTGCGATTTTGCGGTTGTGCCCAGGGACGGCCTTGTCCTCAGTCCTGCCTCTCCTGGAGTCACCCTCTTCACGGTGGCCTGGCCGGCCCAGTCCACGGCTCATGAGACGTTTGCTTCCCACCTGCCACTTTGAGGGTGAAGATCTTTCACGACGCACCTTAAACAAAATGCTGTCCCCGTATCCCGTATCTTCCTTTCACGCATGTTAAGCTCGGACTGTATTTTTATTTTCGCCAGCCGTGAACGTGTCTCACGGTAGCTAACTCCCAGGATGAGAGGGACGTGCCGCAGCAGCGAACCGTCTGGCAAGGCTCAAGATAGCAACATGCTATTTGCTAATATGAAGCCATTAACCCTCTAGGAGCAAGAAAGCCCCAGTATATCCAGG
Organism: Pteropus vampyrus; assembly: GCF_000151845.1. Taxonomy (NCBI): domain Eukaryota; kingdom Metazoa; phylum Chordata; class Mammalia; order Chiroptera; family Pteropodidae; genus Pteropus; species Pteropus vampyrus. The sequence goes on from NW_011889005.1 coordinate 873,946, forward strand.
ACCTCCTCTGCGGACAGGCAGGTGTACTTGGTTGAAGACGTCACCTGCCTGCAGGCGTGGGCTCAGGTCTCAGGACCAAAGCTACGCTGTGAAGAAAACTTAAAGTGCCTCTCAAAGCCCTGACTACGGATGATCAGGCGTCGTTTGCCTGTGTGCGTCACACGTGCAGTTAGAACGCAGAACGAGGACCGGACCATCTTCTAGGCTTACGTCCGCTTCTCACTGTCTGCGCACCCTTGGGAAAGTCGCTTAGATTCTTGAGGATTCAACCATTAAATCTAGGGGAAAAAAAAAAAAAAGTTGAGCAAAATAATTCAACAAAAAATTTTGAATACCAAAGAGTAATCCTGGGATAATTTTTGGGGCGTGGAACATGGTCCTCCAGCGACTGTTAAGAGAGAGACCTTCCAATGTCTAATTAAGCTTGCCACTAACTCGTTGGAATGTAGTGGCATAAGTCATGGTTATCTCCTCTCTTTAAGACTCGGTCTCAGCTGGACTAAATGAGTTGCAAATTGGCAGCCCAGGGGCCAAGATCCTCATCACTACATCTGCATTTTATTTAGTTCTGTGGAT
>NW_011889005.1:874571-884915 GCF_000151845.1 Pteropus vampyrus
AAAAAAAAAAAAGTTGAGCAAAATAATTCAACAAAAAATTTTGAATACCAAAGAGTAATCCTGGGATAATTTTTGGGGCGTGGAACATGGTCCTCCAGCGACTGTTAAGAGAGAGACCTTCCAATGTCTAATTAAGCTTGCCACTAACTCGTTGGAATGTAGTGGCATAAGTCGTGGTTATCTCCTCTCTTTAAGACTCGGTCTCAGCTGGACTAAATGAGTTGCAAATTGGCAGCCCAGGGGCCAAGATCCTCATCACTACATCTGCATTTTATTTAGTTCTGTGGATCGTGTGTGTGTGTGTGTGTGTGTGTGCGTGCGTGCGCATTCAAGTATCCAATATAGTCAAAGTATCATATTTATAAACTGTTATTGATTTTATTTTTAAAAGAGGGCACATTGACAAGTTGGAGGATCTGGCAATAGTGGCCCTGGCTTCCTTCATAGAAAATCTTACAGTGGGTGGGAGTCAATATTTTCCTTTGACTTCGTTTGTGTTTTTGAAGTTGCCACACCCAGCGTCCTGCATTTTTACTTATTTACATTATCTGCTCATCCCCTGAGGCTTCTGGATTTCTGGCTGCTGAGATAATTTCTAGGATCTTTTTCAATCAAAGGTGTTGGAGTTCTAAGCGTAAGACAGGACCTCTGCTCTCAAGAATGTAATTTCAATCATTCGGGAAAATTATTTGAAATATAAAAGAACTAAGAACTGTGGGTGGTCATAATTATCTGCCACATTATTTTTTTTTTCTCTCCAATGTATTATTTTTTACAAAGAATGCCTGCATCGGCTCTGACATTAACTCTATTCTTTGCGTTAATATGGCAGGTATGTAAAACTTCCACTATAAAATCATTACAAGGGATGTCTTTATCACAGCCCAAATTAAGAGGTCTGCTAATTGCTAATGCTAATAAAAGTAGCTGCTATTACTTGGCTTTTAAAATATAATTACATGACAAGAATTCTCCGCTTCGTTTTCCCCACGCAGCTCATGTAATTACCATATAACAAAATTAGAGCTGGATGAGGCTTCGGCGAACAGGCAGACTTAGCCAGTTAGGAGACGGGGCGTGTCCGAGATTAAAACGAGAAAGAAAGTCATCACAAACTTTGTAGTGGCTCCAGAAAGAAATGAAAGCTCCATCGGAGGGATCGCTTTAAACTTAAGTCACGTCACGTAACCCCACGGCTCAAGCCACACATACGCTTCCCACGCTGGACGACGTCGCCGAGGCCCCACGGGACCGTCACGAGCTCCCAGGCTGGGGCTGTCCCTCATCCGCCCTCATCTAGCTTCGCTGCGGCTCACTGGCTGCCTTTCATTTTTCCTCGAAGCTTCCTGGCATGCTTGCCCCGCAGGATCTTTTTCCGCTTACTATTCCCTCTGCTGACACCTTCCTCCTCCAGGGGTCGATACTGGTGGCTTCCTCACCTCCATCAGTTCCGAGCTCCCCGGTCTTTCCAACGGGCCCCCCCCCAGGCCACCCCGAGAGAACAGGGACACTCCCGTGCAGTTGCTACTACGTCCTTTTCTGCTCTTTCCATTAGCGGACGGACTGGGCTTCGTACGTTACCATTTATTATGTGTCTTCGCCTGCAAACGCGTACATCCTTGACGAAAGATATTTTTGGCTGATAACATTTATGGATGTAGCTCCGAGAAATAAGAACAGAGCCTAGCGTCTAGTAAGTTGTCAATAAATCTTGGTTGCGCAAGAGTCAATATAGAATAACCCTATATTTATCTAATTTCCCAAAGTATTTGAAAGGGTGCTAAAATTAACACACGCATAGAACTTGTCAGGGGTAAAAAAATAAACACATTGAAAAGAGAGAGAAATGGCAGGTAACTGGGATCATTTCGTTACTGGATTCGATGTCTAACGTGAATGCAAAACAATCTTATACGCCTTTTTAAAATTTTGAGTTATTTTAAGCCTAGTGCTCCCTCTACATTGGAACTTTGAGGCCCCCTGTCACCTGCTGGCCAAAACCGGATGTAAAAGCAACTTCTGCTTCTCTGCTGACCCCTTCCCCAATGTCCTGAAGGACACTTGGCGCATAATCTGGCAGATAACAGCGCCGGCCGTTCCCCACCTGTCCGCCCCTCCCCAGCCTGTGCATCGCTCTCCTTTGCCCGCCGAGCCCCTGGACCATGCCACCTGGGCCCAGTGCCCTGTGGATGATCGGGAGATTATCCAAACCGACACAGCTAACGGGACACGGGATGACGGGAGGAGGGGGCTTGAGGGACTTGGTCTCACTGTCTCCGTTGGAGGACTGCTCTCTCACTCGCGCTCCGTTGGATTCTGGGGGGGTCTGACAATGAACAGTGACACCCCTGTCCACTGGGGAATGGGAAGAGAGGAGGGAGAGGGGAAGGAGGGAGAATGACTTTTGTCCTGGGACCAGGAGACATGTTGTCACTCTTCTCTTCTGTATCTGAGCCACAGAGCGGTGGGGACAATGGACTGCTCTCTCTGCTTCCTCCACGAGTCTGAGTCGGAATTATGACGCTTGTCGGCAAACAGTTCCGAATGACGCAGCGGCGTGAGATGATTTCTCTTCATGGTTTGGGATTAATAACACGTATCTCTAAGATTTTTGTTAGGGTGGAAATTAAAAACGAGGCTCAAGAAAATGTCAGTGAAGCATAAAATCCTGGACCGTCATTACATGTAATTCTCACGGTCCTTAATGACGGCTTGGAACTGGCTGAATTGTCAGCTGTGCAGATTCCGCGTGGATGGAAATAAATAGGGCGTCTGGTTCGGGTTTTTCTGTACTAATCACCGAATCGGAGGACTCGTGGAAAGGGACAAAAGCTGACCGACCAATCGTCTTCCTCGTTCTTCCTCCCAGAATGCTGATGTTTTAGAACCCAGTTGCATGCCATCTGGCTTCCGAGATCAGAAAAAAATGATCCATTCAGTGAGGCTTGTCCCTAAAACGATGATTCTTAACATTGATCGACTATCGTATCATCTACGGACCTAATAAAGATGAGTACATTCCCAAGGACATTCTCTTTCTGTAGGTTCTGGGTGGGTGCCTCACATCAGTAAGAATCTCACTAGCCCACAAGTGCTCCTGAGCTGTTTACTGCATACCTGACACTATCACGCGATGAAGATAATGATGAGTAAGACAGACCAAGTAGTGCCCCTAAGGAGCACAGAACGCCCTGGGTGTCTGGGTACAGCAGAGAACTATTGCTGTAAACTTTTCTACTCACAAATCCTTCCCCATAATTCACTGCTTAATTGGAATTGTGTCGCTTTAAATCCAATCCACGGCTCAGACCCCTGGGTTATGTCCAGCTTAGCTGGCACAGGCGATATCTCAGTCCCGTTATATTTGTTATGCGTGAGGTCTTTTGGAAACTGAAATTTTTGTCATTAAGAATTTGAGATAATAGACATTTTAGGTTTTGTACCAGTGGTCAGTAAAATATACCCTGGATCAAACAAAGGGGCTTATCTCTCTCGTGGGGACCGTTCAGGGCGGAACTGAAGGCTTGGATGTTTTAATAGTTTCTGCTTTCCAACAAAGGGATTTGGTAGTGAGCTCGTTCATTATAACAGGAGAACCGTGAGAATCAGTATCTGTGATTGAGGAACAAATATCTCTTCTCCGAGAGGCCATGTTGGGGTGAGATTTCACCCTTGAGGGCAACTCACTGAGTTGGGAGGGGACACATGACAAGTCAGCCTGATGAAACAAATCAACCCTAGAATCCATGCAGTGAAAGATACAGAGGCCATAATCTTGCTGCAGAAAAAAAAAAATACAATTCTCATCTTGTTTTTTTCTGCAAGGAGGACGAAGCCTTTGCCTTACCCATATGTTTGTCCCGCTGACCTCCCAGTGGACACTTACTTATCTTCGTGCCCATGACGGAGGGTGACCTGAGGGTTAGTCCTGACCCAAAACTTACTTAATGGATCCCTGAACCACTGTTTTCAGTTTTCTCTCTTTGGAGAAAAGGTTTACAAAACTATCTCCAGCTCTAACCTTCTGATGCCATCTGCTTCGCTGGCAAATTAATCATTGTCTTATCCGTCAATTATTTACATCTTTCAAATCAATGCCTCTATTAATAAAAAACTCCCCAAACCTCTTATCTAAGCCACAGGTGAAATTGGACAATATTTCTCCTCACACCTCTCAGAAAAGGCTCCTATTAAGTTGTTGCTGATAAGACTTGAATTATTAATATCCCGGCAATGTTTACATGTGAGAGGTCCACCACGCTCCACCTCTTATTAGCTCTATCCCTTTGAAATTGAGAGTTTTGGTTGCAGGTATATTTCATGAGGGTGTTGCATTTGATTTTTTTTGTGTGGGTTTAGTGGATATTAAAGGATCAATCTATACAAGACCCATCATCTCTACTGGCATTTTTTTTCTTTCCAAATTTCTCACTTTAAGTTCTTCAAAAGAGATTCTCAAATGTTAGAAATGACATCCCAGTGTAAGGATGATGGAAGAATAATTTGGGAAGATATACTTAGATAAGTTAGCTTCAACGTACAGACCGGCTAGTTCATGTTAGTTGCCTAAATATGCCTTGGGTTTTTGGAATACTGGTTATATTTTATGCCATGTTTGCTGCATGATTACAGAATCAAATATTCTCTAAATGGAAAGGGTTTTCCCGGTTTAAAAATGACTTAGGCTTTTCTCTCCTCTTTAAAATGTGGCTTCTTTTAATTGCCATCAGCAGAGAAGCAATAAACAGGCCATTAGTACTGATGATGTCATATTGGATAATGGAAAAGCATTAATTTTCATAATATCATCATTAATTATAGCTAACGTTGAAATGCAGTGGGGCTGACTTTGTCTTATTAAATGAAGCAAATCCTTTGAAATGTAATTAATAAAATCAATCTCAATAAATTGGTGATAGTAAAATTTATTGTTTAAAAATTTCTAAGCATGCAAAGTAAAGAAAGTTTTGCAGTTCAAGAGGACGTCATTAATATAATTTACTACTTCCATTTTATATCACATTAGCCCTTGGAAGATCGCTAGAAAATCATAGGAAAGCTTTTTCATTTTCCTCCATCTCGATTTTCATCATCGAAATGAGAATGATATGGCCTACCTCCTATGTTAGTGCATGGATTAAATGGGATCATTAGTGAGAAAGCATCTATAAATAATCAGATTTCTTACACCTGCGAAGAATTGCTACTCCTCGAAGCAAGATAGGTTTGGTCGGGAGAAGGGTATACCCTTCGCTTTACATTTCTGAAATATTAATCACAGTGACACAAAAGATCGTGAATAGTCAACAGTTATTAAATAATCCTGTGTGCCAGGTACTTTGTTAAACACTTTAGATAGATTATTTTATGTAATCCTCATAATAAACATTTGAGGAAGATATTATAATGCTCACTCCACCAATGAGAAAACAAAGGATTAATGATGCTGAATTCCTTGCTCAAGGTCATAAAGGTGGTGAGTGATGGGGCCACGTATCATTTACTCCAGAGTCCATATCCTTAAACAGAAGGCTGTGCTGTCTCAGAGTATCTAGGCAGCTTTCCCTAAGCAATTGGCATCATCGTGCCTCTGGTTGACCAGTTGGCTTTCTGTAATTACTTTATGTAGGTCAGCATGTGAATAAGAAATCAACGAAGAAACGAGGCTTAGAGAAAGAATCCTAAATGGAGGTAACTTAAACCTGGCCTGACACACGTAAAAGGGAATTAGTGAGCAGACGACTTATGCTCGTATAGTCTGAAACTGACCGAGTGCCAATTTCGATATCACCACTATGTTAGTACCTAAAATTCAAAGTCCAATCGATGAGATGTAGGTTTGTTTTTAAGCAGTGTATAGCATTTAATCTGGCCCCGAATAATTAATTAAAATTCTTGTTTTTTTTTTTAAAAAAAGAAAATGGTTATGAACATAAATAGAAATACATTCTAATCGTATGCGCACCTGTGCTCCCATAATGACACTATGCACATATGTTACTTATGACCGTTCCTAACGTGTGTGGTAGTTAACTCATTTGTTTTCGCGTCTCGCCCTTGACTGTAATTCTCAAGAACTGCAATCGCAACCTGTTTTGGGAGCTGGCATGACGTGCAGGTTAAGACTCTGTTTCCACTACTCTCCCAAACTTAGTAGCTGTGTGATTATGGGCAAATAACTTTATATTTTTAAACATCATTTCCCTCATATTAAACTGGCTAATAATAAAGTCACATTATAGGTTTCTCGGGACATTAAATGAGATGGCATACAGTGTCTGGCTATCAGAAGGAACGGAGACTATGGAAACTATTCTTATCAGTACATTTGTAACCAACATCTAGCCTTAAACACGAGACCATTTATTTTGAATTAATTAATTGATGGATTGATTAGTAAGTTGGTGATGTCCAGAGCTGTCCACGGATAAAACCACTTCCTGTGAAATCGCAAACTCCCTATCATTAATAAGAGGAGGGAGACCATGCACACATCTGGCAGGCGTGTAACAAAATATTCTAACGTCAGATGATAGTTTGTGAAAGTGTAGATCCATCCTGCCCAGACCTTAGCGTCTGCGATTCTGTGAGCTGCAGATGAAAATCAGCATCGTCTGAGATTGTTTTAGAGAAACGATTCCATTTGTCTTTGAAGTTATGAAACAGTATAATATTGATATAATTTACAACTTGGGGATCCCATTAGCAAGAGGTTTATTCATAAACTGTGGCATATGCATATAAAAATTTATGTTTCCATGTCCACCGCCTAAAGGATCTGGTGAGGAGCTATTTCTCATCTCTCTCTTTGCCAAGAAGATGGTCGTAAGACTAATATTCTCTGCTTAATTATTGATGTTGCATTGATTTGTCTCCTCCTCGTCTAAGCAACAACAACAAAAATCCATTCAGAAATATAAGTGGTAAAGTCACAGATAAAACTTATGGTTTAACTCAAGAGGAAAAAAAAAATATTTAGCTCAGTCTCGTTAATCTTTCAAATTTAATTTCCTTTCCTTTAAAAGGGAGTCTATAAGAAATGAATTACCATTTTAGCAAGATGATATAAATATCGATAGTGTTAATAGCATCTTTTATTTAGGATTTACCATGTGCTAAGCAAAGGACTGGACGTTTTCATACACACCTTATTGTAATCCATCCAATATATCCCTCCAGGTGTCCTAATCCCAAGGATTACTGTCATGTCTCATGGGAAGGGGTAACTAAGGTTACAGATGGAGTCAGCTCATCAGCTGACCTTGAGGTGGGGAGACAAACCTGGGTTACAGACGGAGCCCAGTGCGACCCCCAATGTCCTTATGAGTAGAAGAGTGAGGCGGGATGCGGAGTCAGTGACTGAGAGGTTTGAGAACGCTATGCTTCTGGCTTTGACGCTGGAAGAAGGTGCCGTGGACTGGGAAATCCGGTAGCTTCTAGGAGAGAGAAAAGACAAGGAGAAACATTGTACCCTAGAGCCTGCAGAAGGAACATAACCCTTTCGTCACCTTCATGTTAGCCCAGGGAGACCCATTTCGGACGGCTCGCCAGAACTATAAGATAATAAATTTGTGTTGTTTTAAGGCACTAATTTTGTAGTAATTTGTTACAACAACAATGGGCAACGATATACTCACTCATCTGAATTAGCAGTTATTTGGTCAGCCTCCAAGATGTTTTGTTTGAGGCAGCAAATTATGCTCAGAGACGGAGTTTGTCTTTGCCAGCAATTTGCTTAACGCAGGCTCACGCTGGGCCTTTCAGAAGCCAACAGCATACAGGATAAGGTCTCTTAATGAGCCAATAAAGAAATAGCATACTCCAAAGCAATGACAGAGTGATCACACTGTCATTCCGAGCGAGGGGAGATGAAAGCAGTAAAGTCCATGTTTATCGGAAGAATACCTTTCCTGTGGGGTTGGTTCTCGGGAGAGACGACTGAGCCCATAAGCGCTGAGGTCCAGCTGACAGGTAACAGGTCCCTGCTGCTAAAGCATGTCGCTGGGCAGCCAGGGCGTCCTCGTCGGTGTTGGCGGGATTGCTAGTCTCCTATCGGGGGCCACTGCAAGCTTTCGCCACTACTGGTCAGAGTAGCCTTCATCACCTGATGCCTCAAAGGACTTTGAAGAGCTGTGTAGGTCAGCAAAGTGTCGCCTTGCCCAGACTGAAACTCTCAGGTATTCCTTGTAAACTCTAGCCATTTATAGTTTAAATATCCCCTGGCCACATGTCCTTATCCATAAACCCTCATTGGGGACCCTCAGCAGCTGAGCTACCCCGTGCTTCTCAAGGACACCAGATGCGATGGTGACACCCTGACATGTCCTGCTTCATTCTTATATCAAAACGACTTTAATTCTGAAAAAAGCTTTGTTTTGATTTTGTCATAAACAATTGAATTTGAAATCATAGCAAACCAGCACACAACACAAGGTATTTCTTCCTTTGCCCTTCGTGGCCCAAATTTGACCCTAACTGTAAGGCCAACTGAAAGGTGTAACGCCCACGTGTCCCTCAGAAGCAGTCGTATAAAATCAAGGCAGATATGTTTTCTTAGTCAGACTTTACCCAGCTGCACAATCACAGCTTGTGGCAAATGAGGTAGAAAAACTGAGTTGTCATAGTTTTTCCGGGTGGCATGCATGCGTGGGTGACCCAAATTAAAGAGCTCTTCAAGTGAACCTTGTCACATGCGATCAAGATTTATCCAGGCATTCTGGCCAAATACATCCCAGTAGACAGGTCTGAGACGCTTGGGGAAATATGTATCTCTTGGATAGTGAAGACAATCAGCCATCGGGCTCATCATGTCACATTTATTAATACACCCACTGAGGTCACAAATAATGCCAAACAAAATAGGGACACAAATACGAATTAGGGTAAATGCAATATAGAGGGTGTTGGAGCGACACACAGATTTATGAGAACACCCATTGCTTTTTTTTACAGATATCATTAAAAGAGACAAGCTTCTGCTTTTTAACTCCCGTGTTTTCTCCCTGAAAATAACGTAGAAGTGGCTTAGATTTTATTATTGTTATTAATATTACATGGAACAGTTATTGCAGTACTAATAAAAAGGAATATTTTGTGCTCGTAATCTCTCTTTTTAGGAGAAGAATAAGCCTCTCTTGAAAGTCCAGAGTAAAGCATTTGCATCTTCATTTTATGCGTATAATTAGCACATTTGTCGGTGCTGTCATCCATGATAATCAACATAATAATAACCCCTTATGTTTATGTAGCCATATACCATTTACCCAGCACTTCTGCATCCTCTATAATATTACAGCCTTCGTCTCTCTGGATTTTGTTAATAATTCTTAAGGGAAAGCAAAACATGGAGGAATGATGTCTCCACACATTTTATTTTTCATGTAGATGTGGAGTGGCGGGGGGAGGTCCAGAAAAAGCTACAGCTAGGTCTTGGCCGGGTCCCGAGTCTCCCAGTGTCCTGGTTTTGAGGTAGCCACATGAAAAAAGTTTTATTGTCGATGCCATTTTCTGGGTCACTCACGTGACTTCTCATCAATATCTCTGTCCTTTCCTACTGACTATTTCATGAGTAGGTGAGACTGTGGGATAACTGAGAAGGTAGTCCAAATGTCAGCCGAACAGAAAGTGGGTGTCTTTCCTGTATGTAGCATCTTCCTTTGTCAGCTATCTACACACGAGGGGAGACTTTCCAGGGACAGGCTTGACTGATACGACAGTGAGATTTAAGTAACTGGAGTTTTCTGTCCTGGCCGGGCCTTTGGAGTCATTAGCGTGTGTCGCGTAGCATAGTTTGTAAGCAGAAATCAGTAGGAGGAGCGTGGAATCGGATGGACGTGGTCAGGAATCTGTTTTACCTTTTCCTATCGAAGTGACTATAATTGCCTCGCACGGTATTGATATAAAGGAATTAACGATGCCACTTTAATATCTGGATGTGAAGAGTTGAACTCAATAATTTCAGTTAAGCACCCTAGCGGAGCAAAGTTCAGTTAAACGTGACTATGAAAAGGTTATTATTATTATTCTTTCGTTGTCCCTCAAATAACAATCCGCTTATCCCAGATGATACCGTGTGGTCAAGTACTCAAGGACAAAAGGCCCTTGGTCTCTACACTTGGCCTCTAAGTGCCCTCATCCTCCAACCCTGTTTCTACATAGTCTTAAAAATGTCTCGAGCTGCTTCGTCACTCCGAGAGCGCCGTCGCCAAAGCTGGACAGCCACCGTTATCTGGCATGCTCTCTATCGGGCCACCTTTCACCTCTACACACGCAGTCACAGCTCAGGATACAGTGCAGTGGGCACCCCACACTGGAGAGGGGCCCTCAGGTTGGTTAATGGGTCAG
>NW_011889005.1:886110-888418 GCF_000151845.1 Pteropus vampyrus
GCTTATAAACCTTAATTAAACCTAATTTGTAAATCTTAATTGAACCACATGTACAGGCATTAATGAAGCAGTACAATAACATTCCTCTCTTAATAAGACAACACGCTCATACCGAATACTTATATTCCTGGAAAAATATGCTCATGTGGGCCTCATCAAAGCATAATAGGGAAGAAGATAAACAATTAATCTCATTAATTGCAATCAAAGGACAAAAAGTACAAGCTAGATGCCTAGAGGAATCGACTTTGCCAGATTTCCTCACGAGCGGACACGGCGCTAATGAGGTGGCCGTGTGGGAGAAAGGAGCCTCTGAGGAATTGAAGAACTCCGTCAGAACGTCCGAGGAGGACATTCGAGCTGCGGAGGAGCAAGGCCTTCTCCTGCGAACGTCAGTTCTCGTGAGATGACTCTTCGATCCATTCATTCATTCATTCATTCACCGACAGCGCATACCCTTGGAGCTCACTCTGGTGAGCCTTTTGCAATTATATCTGTATCACATTGTCACATGGTACACCTTAAGCTTCTATGTCGTATGTCAATTATATCTCGACAAAGCTGGGGAAAAATAAGTAAAAAAATCCAAAACAAACAAAGAAAAAAAACAAACAAAGAAAAAAGCACCTGGGTAGGTCGTGACAGCTCTCGGTTCGTGAGGTCTTTCGGTTTGGACACAGGCGTGTCCCACCGGTGTACTCTGTTGGAGGAATTCTGGCTTCCCGCCTGTCTTTACATTAGGTTTCCCAAATTTATTTTTTCTGTTTTGACTTGCTAATCATGGCCGTTTCCAGAACTACGCTGCCCTGCCTGACCCATTAACCAACCTGAGGGCCCCTCTCCAGTGTGGGGTGCCCACTGCACTGGCTCTCTAAGCTGGCTCCTGTTCTTAAAAATAAAAATTTAAACATAAATAAGATAAAAAGGTGTGTAACAAGAGAGATTTAGGGACTATTTTAAACCCTTTCATAAGTATCTCAAAGTCTTATTTTTTATTTCCATAAAGCCTCGAGTCAGATGTTACTAATCACATTTTATAGATTAAAATATTTCGAGGTTCAGCAATTTGCTCATTGCAGACTTAATGAGCAAGTAGGCAGGAGGACTGAATGAGTCCTCTGACCCCCGAGTCCATGGTTATCACAAAATACATCACAGGCCAGCTGGGTGAGCGGACGTGTGTGCGGATGCTGGACCATTAACCTTCTCCCAGGCTTCAGAAGCGATGCTGTAGGAAGGCTCTCAGCCTTGAATGAACTTCCTAACTGGAACGCCGTCACCCACAGACGTCTGCTTTCACTCTAAGTGCCATGTGGGTGTTCCTTCTCCTCAGTGGCTCCTTTTCGTGTGTGCCAAAGGCCGCTTCTGTCTTTCATATTCTTGCTGCCGCTTCTTCCGTCGGCCTTCCTGCCTACCTGTATCTTTATTCTAACAGCGGTCCCATGATGCTGAGTCTGGCGAGGGACTCTCCCCATTCAGGGTCCGCGATGATGTGGATCTTGCCTGATCCTCGCTTCTACTCCGGAGCTAACCCAAGCATGCTGCATCCCAGGTGTGTCCCTGTCTGTGTCATTTGTCTGGCATCAATGACCTTCCCTCACCTTAGGAAACTCTCCGCTGATCCCTTCATGTTAGGTTCAAGCGACATCTCCGTGAATCCTCCTTTTCGTCGGTAAAGCTAGCTCTCCTGCCCCAATTTCGTGCTGAGTCCATTTGTCTGTTAGCAGAGTGTGGTTCTCGTCTACGTGCTTGTGCTTTCACAGGATGGTGAGTTTCAAAATGGCAGCATTCACCATATTCTTCCCGGCATTCCCAGTATAGGGCGTGGAGACATATTTCTGTTGGATGTATGGAAAAAGTCTTAGAAGGCCTGACACCAAACGGCATGCAATCCATGCAGCTACCTCCCCAGCGTCCTCACTCCCCAGTTCTTCCTGATCGTAAGCAGAGAGCATGAGGAAGGTACAACCCAGGCCATAAGCTCACAGTTTGCAACCACCTCCAGCAAAACGATCTCCTGCTACCCAAACAGGAGGAGCTTTATCTGCACAGGATGTCTTTGTATGGATCACATGGCAAAATGCTCATTTGCTCATTTGCCACAACTGGTTGACGGCAGGTCCTGGTCTCAATCTCATTTTTGCCCACCAAGGGCATCTATATCCTTCTAGATGACAGCTCATCATTAAGCCTTGAATCCCTTCCATCTAGTATTCTCTTATGAGTTCCTGCAGGATCGCAAAAACAAACCAAACATCTAATAGCATCACTTTACTGTCGCGATAATTTAATGTCTCCTCGGATAATG
>NW_011889005.1:888468-891149 GCF_000151845.1 Pteropus vampyrus
CCCAAGCATGCTGCATCCCAGGTGTGTCCCTGTCTGTGTCATTTGTCTGGCATCAATGACCTTCCCTCACCTTAGGAAACTCTCCGCTGATCCCTTCATGTTAGGTTCAAGCGACATCTCCGTGAATCCTCCTTTTCGTCGGTAAAGCTAGCTCTCCTGCCCCAATTTCGTGCTGAGTCCATTTGTCTGTTAGCAGAGTGTGGTTCTCGTCTACGTGCTTGTGCTTTCACAGGATGGTGAGTTTCAAAATTGCAGCATTCACCATATTCTTCCCGGCATTCCCAGTATAGGGCGTGGAGACATATTTCTGTTGGATGTATGGAAAAAGTCTTAGAAGGCCTGACACCAAACGGCATGCAATCCATGCAGCTACCTCCCCAGCGTCCTCACTCCCCAGTTCTTCCTGATCGTAAGCAGAGAGCATGAGGAAGGTACAACCCAGGCCATAAGCTCACAGTTTGCAACCACCTCCAGCAAAACGATCTCCTGCTACCCAAACAGGAGGAGCTTTATCTGCACAGGATGTCTTTGTATGGATCACATGGCAAAATGCTCATTTGCTCATTTGCCACAACTGGTTGACGGCAGGTCCTGGTCTCAATCTCATTTTTGCCCACCAAGGGCATCTATATCCTTCTAGATGACAGCTCATCATTAAGCCTTGAATCCCTTCCATCTAGTATTCTCTTATGAGTTCCTGCAGGATCGCAAAAACAAACCAAACATCTAATAGCATCACTTTACTGTCGCGATAATTTAATGTCTCCTCGGATAATGACCTATCATTTGATCGTCCTTAAGACCTTGCATGACCCAGCTCCTGATCGTCTCCAAAGATCCTTTCGCTCTATCTTCTCTATCAACATGACACATTCTAATCATCCATTGTTACTTTGCATTCTCTAAACAATGCCATCTCTAATTGTAGCCTTTAAAAAAATAATCATTGTTAACGTAGCATTGGGTTTACAGAAAAATCGAGCAGAATGTACAGAGTTCCCTTGTACTCTTCACCCCAAATCCCCAAGCCTCACGGTCTCTCCTCTTATTCACACTTTCCATCAGTGGGGTACGTTACAATCGATGAGCCAGTCTCGATACACCATTATTAACTGAAGCCTGTAGTTCACCATAAATTTCACTCTTTCCGTTTATAGTTTGATGTGGGTAGCAGGTGCTGCCACTCATGCCTCAATTTTGTTTCAATCGTGTTGCCGCTTCTTCCAGGAAGTCCTCCCGGGCACTTAATACTGCTCCAGGTCACATCATTAGAGAGTAGGAGGATAGGTAAAGGTTTAAACTTATTTTAAATAGGCAGACGTTCTACGTGCTCTCTGGCTGCGTTTATTTCGGTGCTTACGTCATTGCATTCGAATGCTATGCTTCTTCACTCTGTTATTTCGAAGGGTGGAGGCTACATCTTGCTTATGCTTATATTCTCCATCGTATAGCAGGGTCACTGATATCCAGTGGATAATCAATATTTTTTGTTTTTCATTGACTGGATAAATGAGTCTCTCTTTCATTTCTCACAGGACATGTTAAGGACAATTCCTTAAACTATGGAATTGCATTTGACTGTTGCGATTCATAGCCCAGAGTTCCTTAGATTGGATAGAGCTAAAGTCCTCAGCTAAAATGTGCACAAAAGAGCCACACCCCATCTAACTGCTACCTGGACCCGAGGTCGCCAATGGCTGTGTCAGGTAGAGCAACTCACACCAGCGTTTGGCCTTAATGACTTCTCTTTACAAGAGAGAATGTTATTTTTGCTTTCTCTTACTGGATTGTTGTGAAACGAACCAAAAAAAAAAAAAAGGCCGTTAAAGGATAGTGTGTATTATAAAACCATCCAACGGATGACGGTGTTCAGAAGTGTCTCATGCATTCTCGTCCAGCTCTGCCTGAGGAGCGGGCAGGAGCCACCTCGCGTGGGTATCATTCTGCTTCTTTTCTCTATGTCCCCTCGACCTTGACACACGGCCCGACAGGAAACTGTAAGATACTCAAATCGCATCTTTTCTCTAGGAACTTTAAAATATATTTTTCATCTCGTTTCATTTTCAGGGATCTGATACTATAAAATTAAAGATGCCTTTTGATTACTAAACGCGAGCTGGGAAACATTCTTATCTTAAAATTGAATAATATTAAAAGCAGAACATTAAACTTAAATATGCGTTCATCTTCCAGGAGCGCATCACCTTTGTCCGAAATTTCATCAACTATTGTGTTTTAAAAAAATAAAGACAGATGGCTTGAATAAATAGGTAAAGGAGGCAAAAGTGGAGATATATCATGAGACTGAGCTGGTCCCATGGCAAGGCAAAGGCCCGTGTAGACCCCACTGAGTATGGGGGTGCCCGGGCCCAGGGTAGAGGGAGAAGAAGCCAGAGAGAGCGAAGCATCCCTGAGATAGCGTCTAATAAATCATTATGAAGTAAATGCGTCAACCAAGGGAGCTGAGTAGTTCAATAAGCTGCCATATTTGATTCTCATGTATTGACACCTACTTGGGGCCGATAAGTCACTACGTGCATTATTTCTTTAATTTTTATCGTTTCACATTATTACGATCAATGTAAAGATGAGGAAATTGTCATTCAGCAATGTTAATCGACCTTGCGAATTTATACATTAAATCAAAGATTCAGGATTTCGGTCCCATCTGTCTGATTCTA
>NW_011889005.1:892151-907852 GCF_000151845.1 Pteropus vampyrus
AACAATAATTAAATCACATGGCACGGCCCTTTCATTTCACAGTAATGTGTCCCTGGTCCCTACAGCTCCACAATTAGCAAATAAGCATATAGGTTACCCAGTTAATTTTTAATTTCAGATAAACAAAAAAGTAGTATTCTAATATGAGTATCTCCTAGGTAATATTTAGGCCATATGTATGCTAAACATATCCATTTTGATCCCAAATTCAAATTGACTGGACTTTCTGCATTTCACCCATGAAGCGACCCTGAACTTGAAGCAATGAAAGTGAGGCTCCTCTAAAAGTGAAGGAAACTCGAATATTCTCCCAACAAACAAAACCCTCTCACATGCTCCGGTTCTTGATGAGTTCATTGAAACTACGACTTCCTTTCTACGAAGCCTGCGATGCTGTGCTTAAGAAATTTATGATTATCTTTGTCCCACTATCCTTTCGCTGTGTTCCAAACCTAAGTGTATTGTGGAATCTGCACATTAAGAAAAGGTTTTTCTGGGGGTGGGGGAGGGGTGTTTGGAGTTTAAGCTCCTCTTGGCATGTGGTTTATAAGGGGAAAACCGTTCGCAAGGCCGAAAGTCATGTCGATCAGCATTAGCTGCTCATTAGTTTCACGGCGTTCAGTTTTGATGTCCAGAACTTTTGTGGGAAAGCACTTCATATGCAACCTTCCCATTACCTTCTCGCTTCATTAATTTGAACCATAATCTTATCCATTCCAGCACTGAGCTTTTACTGTGCACTGTCTAGATCAGCTGTTCAGCCAATAAATCCAATAAAGTCGTTTCCCAAAGTGGCGAGGTTTCTCCCACGGAACGCGCTGTCTCGCAGTGACGATGTGGCCACCATATGACAGCCACCACTGATGCTGTTGGAGCGAGAGAGAGAAATAAGGATTTCTAGTGTTCCTGCAGAAACTCCGAATGAAGTGAGAAAAAGCTGCTTTGGGGTGTCTTGTGTCTCACAGGGGATTTCGATTTGGGGGAATCATATTCATCTGTCTCCTTGTATTTAAAAACAATGGTACATGGCTTCTGATGAATTCTTTTCAATTTGGAAGGCAATCACATGACCATCATCTCATCTGAGTATCAAAATAATATGCCGGTCGATATTTTTCTAAATTGCCCTACAGGGGTTGAGCTTAGGTGACTGTTTTATGCGGATGTGCCTAAGACCACACCGTTCTCTGCTACCTGATATGTCTGTTTGTGAAGCCACACAAATTATATTTTCCTACTCAAAGTCTATAATTTGAATCTAATTAATCACATTTTGGAATTTTTATCCCAGTTCATTGTACAAAATGAGTCAGGTTTGAATTAGTCCTATCCTTAAAAGAAGTGGGAGAAACAAAATTAATAACAATAACAGCTACGCTTCGTTGGGTGTCCACTATAATCCTGCAAGCTACGAAGTATCTCTGTTTACACATGAGAAAATGAAGTCACTCGGCTTGTCGCTAAAAGACCGAGGGTTGGAGCCTAGTTCTACTGGCCTCCAAAGCATGTCCTGCTTCTAAGGCTTCCTTTTCTGAACTCTATGTGACAAACATTACTGATACCATTTACTGGTCCAGATGTTATCTGAGCTCAGGCAAAAACTGTTGATGAATTCTCTCTTATCAGAAAGCCTTCATTTAGTGCGAAAAACAGGAAATTAACAAGAAAAGAAACACTCAAAACAGGCAGAAACTATAGTGCAGTGACATCCATGAAGCAATCAGGTAGTGAGCAGAGACGAGGCTGCCTGAAGCTGAGCCTGACTCTTGAAAGATGAGAAGGAGCCTGTCACGTGAAGACGGTGAGATGAGCCTCACATGCAGAGATGTACATGCTTTGGAGGGAGAAAGAAAATAGCGTTTTCGAAGGACCGGAAAAGGGTGTAGTTATGCTACCGTGTAGAGGAGCAGGGAGAAATGGTATGGAGAGGGAGTAGAGGCTGAGAAATGGGAGCGTTTCATCAGGCAAAGCTTGCAGGTCACAGCAACAGGTGTGTTAAATTCTAGCCTGAACAGGACCTCACTGGAGACGTGGCCCCAGGATGGCTCAGAGGACTGGATTTGCTTCACGTTCTCACAGTGTGTTTCACGGCAGGTCACCCCACCTCCCAGCGATGGCAGCTCTTACTTCCTTACGGAGGAGGAAGAGCTGGGAAAGTGTCCACTTGGCACCCGCTCTGCCAACTGTAAGTCAGCACGTGGAAGCCGGTCCATTGTCTCACAGTCTCCACAGGGTGTGACAACTACGAGCCAGCGTGTTCTTGTCACTTTGAACTTGAGAATGAGAGAGTGTCTCTGAGGATTCGTAATACTTTCCTTATTCTATTTCGATTACCTAATAAAGTCCCAAATTGTGTGGCTCTGCCATAGTATTGCAGATATTCCGAGACGAGACTTTCGAAATCATAACTGCTTCCCCCTCGCCAACTCCTCCCGCTCCGAGTTACTGAGTTCTGAGCTGATCTGGGCAAATGCCGAGGGCAGGGCTGAGCATCACACCCCATGTTTTCTCTATGAGTGCAAGCCCCATAGCCAAAGTGAGCAATCTGGGAGGTCAAGTTTGGGTAAAACTGTCCAAGTGAAGAGGCTAGACAGAAAGACAATCCTGGGAGATTCTGGCAAGACAAAAGCCAAGAACCCAAGACTAGAGAGAGGTTGGGGCATAGCCCGAGGAGCTGCCACTGCCTGTCCCACGGCATGGGGCAGACGTGGGCTCAGGCAGACCGGTGCGAGCCTGCAACCTGCCTCTGGTAGGTCTGTTTCCTTGGAAGGTGTCCCGTCCTGTAAGCCTCGTTTCCTCCCCTCTAATCCAGTCCCAACGTTGGTGCTTGCTTATGTGATCACCTTTTTTAACATTTTACATGTGTTTTCTTATTGAAACTTCACGGCAAACTTCTAGAATAGATACTATCGTATTTCTACTTTACATATGAGAAGTTTGAAAACGTAGATACTAAGTTTTTGGCTCAAGGTCACACAGTCACTGAAGGTGGGTTCAGTACCCAAACTCAGACATCTGATTCCAGAGCCCAGCTTCCCAGCATTGTTCTGGATGAATCTGTGGAAAATGGCCAATTATAAACGGAAATAGTAGTCATTGGTGTTAAAACATTGTTTTCCATCTTTAGAATGACAGTTGCGCGCTCTTTTAACACCTTGCATTTTTTCGTCATCATATTCATGTTTTCCATCATACACTTGAACATATGGGACACATTTAAAACAGCTGTTTTCTGTGAATCCCATCAGCTCTGCGTTCTGGGTTCCATTTTCTTAACTCTTTAATTGTCTAGTAACTTTTAATTGGAGGCAGGCGTTGCATATTTTATGCCGTGAAGCATCTTGTTGCATTCCTCTAAATAGTGTTGGACTTTTACAGACGGGAAGTTGACTTGTGGATTCATTTGTTCCTTTTGAGTTTTGCTTTTAAGCTGTGTCAGGGCAGCTCAAGATTCACCTTTTCTCTCGAGCTCTTTGAGACGCACCCATACGTCATTGTGGTCACTGTTGAAAGTCCCATATTTTCAACACAGCCTTTCTACTCCAGCTGCAAGGAGTTCCGATAATTCCCCATCTCATATAAACAGCAGCAACGGTTCACCTCATAGCTCCCTGTGCTCCACCTAAATTGTAGAATGAAGCGCTCGATTTCTTGCTCTCCAATAATTGTTCTTGTCCCGTTTTGTGGGGATTTTCTCTACATACGCACAAATTGGTGGCCAGCCAAACACTTAAGGGGCTTTTGCGGAATCCACAGGTTCTAGCTCTCCTGGCCTCGTGAAACTTTCATCCCTGCCTCCTGAGATGGCTGGAGTTGATTTCGGTTCTCTCTCCTGCGCCAAAGTCCGTGGATGACTTCCTGGGGCCGAAAGCTTGGGTGGTGGTTGGGTTTTCTCGTGTGTGTTTCTCTTCTCAAGGATCACAGTGCTGTGCCGCACATCATCCGTTATCTGAAAATACCTGTTTTTCATATCTTGTTGTCCTGTCCTCTGATTGTCTTTTATAGGATTGTAATTTCAGACTGTTTTGCTCTGTTGTGAGTGGAAGCAGAATCCCACTATCTTTATTATGAATTTCTCATGAGACAGTGCCTGTAATATCTTCCTCGTGAGTGTTAAGTTCTTTCCTTAGGGGCTGGGAATATATAGTCCAGTCTGGAGAGGTTACAGTAGGCAAGGAAGACTTCCTGGAAGAGGTGGAGCTGGAGCTGGGTCTCTAAAGCCAATGAGTTTTCACATAGTAACACTCCTTTAGCTTAATTAGCATACTAAGTTTAAAGAGAGCACGAATGAGTGATCGAAATTGCTTGACTTAATGAAGCTTTCATAATAACCCTAATTCAGTTTATTCGGCATCTATCACTCATAGATGAATAGCTAATGTCTTTTCTAATAAAACACTCATAATAAAATAAAGGAAGCCATAAAATATATTCTTTTTAATCTTTTAATCACATACTTTCTAAGTGAGAATACTTAATGCATTAGAATCGCTCTATGAAATGCTTGAATTTTCCTTTTTTTAATTTTTCTTTTTTTAATTTTTCTATTTCAAAATTGAATTTACTCGATGCCGTAACAGGAACTATTAGATGCTGTTTTCTTACCCTGCTGGCAATTAAATGAAAACAGAATCCAATACCTACTTCACATAGTATGTTCTGGAAAGTGACTCTTCCTATAGGTGGAGAAAACTGATTAAGTGACCTGGATTTTGATCTCCTCAAACTCCTTTTCTTGGGGAGCGCGCAGATTCTGCGGCCTCCGTGCACGCGTCTGGCAGAGCAGAAGCTCACTGAGTGGTGATCGTGAGTAGGCATAAATGACCGTTCATTCTCTCATCTCTACTTATCACAGCTCAGCCATCGGCATTTTCCAAAGGAAATGCTGAGAGTGAACACATCATATTATCATGGAAAATTCAAGCCATACTAACCCATTCAAATTCCCAAATAGTAGCTTTCTCATCCTGCCATAGCTGTGTACATGTTGGTCCTTGGAGCTCAGAAACAGCTCACAGCATCCCAGTTCACTGTCCTGCTTTGTCTTCTTAGAGACCGTCCCCACATGGCTGCAGGAAACGAGACTGTGCTCAGTCACCTGAAAATGGCGACTCAGAAGCCTGGCGTTTTGGGAATCGAGGCTAAAGGAGGGAAAGAAATTAAATTTATAGATCTCCTGTAGCACGGCAGGCATCGGGCTAGACGAGGCAGAGCACAGTATCGCATTTCATCTTGAAGGGAACTCTGAGGGGCTGTTCTCCTCCCATTGTTGATCGGTGAGGTCAAGTGGATTGCCTAAAGTCACACAGTGAATGACAGACCTGGATCTCAGTGTCACCTGATTCACAGATACCCTTTTATACACACACACACACTGCCCTCTGTGTGAGCAATAAACCAGGTTTCTGCCCAGAGTCCCTCTAGTTTCTGCCAGGAGGAATATGCCTGTTTCTCTGCTCATTTACTCCACGGACACTGATTGAGATCCTACCGTGGGGGATGCATGAGATGACATATCTCAAGGAACATGGTAAGTAAATACAGGCTCCGCACTTCAAAATCTCAAGAACCAGTGGGAAATACAGAAAAGGAAATCATTATTTGCTACAGTGTGTGAGAAGTGTTTCAGGACAAAGAAGCGTCAGAATGACGGAAGGAAAGAAAGTTAACCCAGCCCGACTGACAGATGTGATGATGGAGATGGACAGACAGATCTCTGTGGAATTTATGCTGAGGCCACACCTTAGATAAGAAATAGAGTTTTCTAGACAGATGAGGATGAGGAGGTTCTTAGAACAGGATTGGCCCATCACTGAGGAGAGATGGACGCTGATGATTCGGAAATTGTGATATATTTTAGTGGAGCTCGCTTATTCGATCAGTTCCAAAGAGTGTGAGAGTTTAGTAGGATGGAGGCTAAATGTGGACGAGGAGTGGCTGGCTCGTATCTTTACTTGTCGCTTTCGACGTCTGCTCCGTCTGCAGCACTTCCCGCTTTCCGGTGGAATTTGTCCGCCTGGCGGGCGCTGACCGATGTTTCCGGCATGACGTGAATACCAAACGTTCAGTCCTTCGCTCGTGTTGCCGCTGTGCATTGCAGGCGTCTCTGTTCTTGCCCCAGCGCCCAGTGCACCTGTCTACCAGCATCGCGAGACCGCGAACTATTTAGGAAAGGGAACGTCGCGTCCTTTTTCATGCCTACTCCCAGAACCTGGAGCAGCCACAGTGCCAGGCAAGGGGATGAGCATTTAGTGGAGACTTGCTCAACGCCCCAGAAAATGAATTTTCTGCAACGAGAGAAACAGAGTGATGTGTTTCCATTTTTCCTTGCTTCGCTTTCTTAACCACTTGAGATCAGCAAATACACGTACAGGTTAGGAATGTACTTTTCCCTACCCCACGATTTTACCATATCTTCCCCTTCGGTCGGTGTTTTTAGGACATTAGATTCTCAGTGAATTAGCTTTTAATCAGACGCCAATTTTCTGTTACCTTTCTGGGTTTCTAACCCCTCGAAGTCCATTTTTATTATGGCTCTATTCGCTGCCTTCTCGCTCCATCTTCAATTTAGTATAATTCATGCATTTCATTAACACACTATTTACTCTCACTTCGAAATCTCACACACTCTGCCTCCTTTTGTGTAGCTTACCACCAAGAATAAAGCAGATACCTAGTAAATTAAATGCGCCCATTTAATTTGGTATTTAATTTGGAAGGGTTGTGAATACAAAGCAAGGAAATAATAGAAGAGAATCGAATAGATTTTGAGGGGAAAAAACTCAGAGATGCTCATAAAGAGTTATTCGTCAGAGAAAAATCTACTCAAGGAAAATTGATAAAACATATGTACATGGAAGGCGTGAAACAACTGTAGTCATTTAGACGGAAATGTGGAAGCGTTAATAGATAATGCAGACTTTACATTAACAAAAAGGTAATAACGTATCTATGACAACATTAGAGTATCCGAGCTGAAAGCCACTTTCGGTGTTTAAACATTTCCTTCTCTTTTTATGGATGAGCAGAAAAACACCCAGAGGGACTTGGTCCAGGGCACACCCCAAATTATTACAGAGCAAATCCTAGAGACCACGTTTTATTTCCTAGTTAGCTGCTCTTTGCTCTAAAACACCAGCATTTTACATATGTAAGCCCCTATGGCATGTGAATGATTGGCACAAAACTCATTTTGCTCTGTACGATATATTTGTTAAAATAGAGAGGATAGCTATCATTTTTCTTGTGTGACACATGAAAGAATCCGAGGCTCAGAGAGGCAGCTTCTAGTTGGTGCCAAGGGCAGATCTGAAGCTCATTGTTTCTCATTCCAAAATTAGCATTCTTGCAAATACACCGCACTGACCCTGACATAAAATGAATATCAAGTTACATTCGAAAAACAACGTGACGACTAACTAGCTTGTCTTTAGTCCAAAAGCTGAAGCAGCATGGTGATTGCCGAGGTGACAGAAAGATGAATTTTAGAAATTTGATGATGAATACAGACTGGCAGGTGAATTTTAGAAATTTGATGATGAATACAGACTTCGCCCTGAATTCAGATAACCCGGAGTCAGAACCCAGCTTTGATGTTTCTGGTCCACACTGACTATTATTAAGACAATCCGCCTAATGTCATCCTCATATAAATCGTAAACCTGCCACTCGGGCAGGTCTACTTGTGATGATTGTAGTTGGCTTGCACCATAAACTATAATCGAGCCGTTCTTGACGTTGCTCTGAATGGTGAAATGGGTCCTGGGAAGCCACACCCTGCCCTTCAGAGCTCGCTTCTTATTTCCCTGTAAACATCGGATTCCGGGAACAGGAACTCAGGTCAATGGAATCGACACACAGATCTATCTGAATTTCTGACACAGCTACTGAAATGGCCGACGGAGAAAATTCCCAAAGTAAGGCGGAGAAAAATAAAGCTGGGCGTTCCGGCATCGATCAGAAGTAGGTATTATTTTAAAATATTCTTCACTTTCGGATGGATATCAGCACTATTTGATTTTTTTCAAAGCACTTCATAATAATATGCATTCGATGCAGATTCGACAATACTCATGTTTAGAAAAAAATGTATACACTATTCTTACAGATATAATGGCAAATAAAGCAAAAAGCGTGTGTTTTCATATTAAATGTCTTCGTATTTAGAAGTGGATAAACTGGCTTGAACATCCCTCCCCCCACCCCCATATTCATATCGCTAATCATACCACGATTATAGAAGTATTTATGTAAGAATTCCGCAGAAATATTTGAAGAAATCGGCATTTGATTTTTATGGAAGAGGACATCAAAATACTTGTTCAATTTCCTGCTGTTCTTGAGAGCTGCGTTACGTTGAGCTGGTCAATTAATTTGACTCTGTTTTCTCAACTTCAAAGGGACGAAATAGCATGTGCCTTAGTCCAACAGAGGTTGTCGTGAGTATTAGTATGATTCGAGAGTGTAAATGTAGTTTACAAAGTCTGAAAGTTCTTCTAAGTACCCGAGAGGGATATGCTAAACCTCTGTGGGGTTAAGCCAAGACTTACCATCGTGGAGAGCTGATATGTTGGGTGGGACATGGAGGTAGATGTTTCAGTGATGCTTGTCCCCTAAATGAGGTTGCTGGTATCACTCTGGTTCCCTGGATCTTTCCAGTTTAACCAGGCTCCACAGCAATGGCCACAGAGGGACAACAGGGTTTAGTGATGTCACAATAGGGTGACCAAGGGAAGGCTTGTTTCAGGAATCCAAATAATGAGGGAACAAAGAAAAAAGGGGGTAAAAATATGAGCCATAGCAGAAGAATCCCAGTGGTGACATTTGGAGGAGGACTAGTGTCTCTGGGCGCATGCGTATATTGGGCTCAATCTACATACTATGTGGGATTCTCTAGTACGGGGGTCCCTAACCCCCAGGCCATGGACTGGTACAGATCCATGGCCCGTTAGGAACCAGGCTGCACAGCAGGAGGTGAGCAGAGGGCAGAGGGCAAAGCTTCGTCTCTATTTGCAGCTGCTCACCAGCGCCAGCATTACCGCCTCGGCTCCGCCTCAGATCATCAGGCTTCACATTCTCATAGGAGCCCCGTTCCCTGGTGCCAAGAAGGTTGGGGACCGCTGCTCTACTAAACCCAAATAAAGTGGGAGTTGCTACCAAGAAGACTATTTTGAACTGTAATGATTATAGGAAAATAAGTTTCAAAACCTTTCAGATCATAAACATAATACCTCTATCGTACTAGGAAAAAAAAGATATTATATCAGAAAGTATCATATTTAGAATTTTTATATTGTTTAAATCCCATACATCTTTTATTAACAATGTCAGTATCTTCCGAAGATATATATTCTTCCTCTATCATGGAGAATCTAAAGGAGTATCTTGCGGACAACACAATTCGACAACATAGCATGGTGTAGTGGTTTTGACAAACCAGCTTTCACTTGTTGATTTTCTAGATTTTTTTCTCGCTTCCTCATGCAAGCGAGCCCTCTCTCCCTAATTCCTTGAGATCGGTGATTCGCCTGATCCTTGGTCTGGCTTCTGCATTTGGTTTCTCCTGCATACAGTATTCCTCAGATCACTCATCTTAGCTCTCTCATCGCATCCTACAGATAAATGATATGCAAAGCTCACTTCCCGCCCTTCCCCAGGAAGCCTGCGTCCCATTTTCTAGAATGGTGATCACTTTCTAGGATTACCTGGGTTTGGTTCTTTAACCATCTCCTGTTGACGGATGACTCACTGATAGACAGTATGGGTCTGATTGGTACTGTCCAAGAATGCTATTGCCAGTCACTGCTCTTTACATTTCATGCAATTTCATAGGGTACTGTGGTTTATTTGTACATGACCCTGTCTTTCTACTGAGGTATAACCGTTTACAGGTAGTTACTAAGTTTCATGTACTTCTCTACAGAAACACCATAACTTAATCTATCCTTACTAAAAAAAAAAAAAAAAATGGGGGTTGGAGCTGCAGAAGTTATGCTGGGCATGTCTTAGGTCAAGTCAATATCAGGTATACGTCTGATATACATAACACGCTGCTTAACTACTGCAGTTGGAATTCTGTGTGCTAAGGTCGGCAGACAGTTGTCATTGTATCTCTTGACAATCTGACACTGAGCTTACAGATTCAGCCTCCATGTAACAACATCTCTGTTTGCAAGAGCCTGGAAAACGATATTTCCATTCTCCACTGGGAGAAATATTGATGGAGTTAAATGACCAACCTTGAAAAACATGTATTTAAGGGTTAGAAGAATTAGGACGATAAAAGGCAAACTAAATTTTAATCTACCTAATGTAAGTCTCTCTAATTCAACAGCATGACTATTTCATCCTAATGGCATTATCCAATTCAGCATTGTCGTTCTCTTGCCAGAAATTGATTAGATGAGCTCTTTGTAAAAATTATGATGACTGGGGAAATATGGGTGAGTTTAACTTCATCAGTTCAGAAAATATGATCTCCCTTCCTAATGGAGTGGAACATAAAAAGAGGAAATAGAAGGCTAAGTCGGTTGTAGTAATTAGGGAAAAATGAGACTCCTGGTTATTTGAGATGCATTTCCACGGAAGTCTGATCAAAAGAAAGCCTCGGCCTTACTGAGGAAAGATACCGTTTCTTAAGGGCCGAGGACTAAACAGACCAAGAACATTTTGATTGCAGCTTTGACGTTTTTCTATTAATTATGGATTGTCAGTCTCCACGTGCTAATCTGAACCAGAGTTTTCTCTTTCCATTTTCAATGAATAAATAGGTGAAAGATCCTTTGGAATCTAAAGGTCACTAACCCCAGTTCACCCAATTTATAAACCATCTAATTGTGATCCATCAGATAGTCTAGCATACCTGAAAGAATGACTTAAAACAGTGGAGAATTAGATTTGGGAAATATTAAATTTTCATTTCCCCATAGAAAAAATATCTAGAAAGATAATTCTTTTTTAAATTAAATTTATTGGGGTGACGTTGGTTAATAAAATTATATAGGTTTCAAGTGTATGATTTAATAGTACGTCATCTGTATATTGCACTGTGTGTTCGCCACCCAAAGTCAAATCTTCCATCACCGTATATTTGACCTCTTTGCCCTGTCTACCTCCCCACTCCCGCCTTTCCCTCTGGGAGCCACTAAACAGTTGTCTGTGTCTATGAGTTTTTGTTTATCTTGTTCGTTTGTTGCTTTCGGTTTTATATCCCACATATGAGTGAAATCATATGGTTTTCAACTTTTTCTGTCTGACTTATTCCACTTAGCATGATTATCTCAAGATCCATCCACGTTGTCTCAAATGGCAGTATTTCATCTCTTCTTACAGCTGAGTGATATTCCATTGTATACATGTGCCGCATCTTCTTTATCTAATCACCTATCGCAGG
Source organism: Pteropus vampyrus (assembly GCF_000151845.1). Taxonomy (NCBI): domain Eukaryota; kingdom Metazoa; phylum Chordata; class Mammalia; order Chiroptera; family Pteropodidae; genus Pteropus; species Pteropus vampyrus. Next base: position 903,544 of record NW_011889005.1, read on the forward strand.
ATACTCTTGTTGTTTCTATATGTTAGCACCATGAATAATGCCACAGTGAATGTCGGGGTACATATATCTTTATGGTTAAATGTTTTCAGATTTTGAGGGTAGACACTCAGAAGAAGGATTGCTGGGTCATATGGTAATTCTATTCTATTCTTAATTTTTGGAGGAACCTCCATACTATTTTCAATTGTGGCTGTACCAATTTCCATGCCCACCAGCAGTGTATGAGGGTTCCTTTTCCCCACGACCTCTCCGGCACTTGTTATATCGCTTGTCCTGCTGATGATAGCCATGCTAATTGGTGTCTCATTGTGGTTTTGATTTGCATTTCCTTGATAGCAAGTGAAATTGAGCATCTTTTCACATGTCTGTTGGCCATTTGTATGTCTTAATTGGAAACGTGTCTGTTCAGATCCTCTACCCATTTTTTAGTTGTATTTTTGTTGTTGTTGGGTTGTATGAGTTTTTTATATATTTTGGGTATTAGCCCCTTATTGGAGGCAAATGTCTATACATATTTTCTCCCATACAGTTGGTTTCCTCTTTGTTTTGTTGATGGCTTCTTTTGCTGTATAGAAGCTTATTAGTTGGATACCGTCTTATTCATGTATTTCTGCTTTTACTTCCCTTGCCTTTGAGGTCAAATTCATAAAATTCTCTGTAAAACCAAGGTCCATGAGTTTAGTCCTTATGTTTTCTTTTATGCGATTTATTGTTTCAGGTCTTATATCTAGGTCTTTGATCCACTTTGAGTTAATTTTGGTGTATGGTGACGGATAGCGGTCTGGTTCATTCTTTCGCATGTGGCTTTCCCATTTTCCCAGCACTATTTATTGAAGAGGCTTTCTTTTTCTCCAGCATATGTTTTTGGCTCCTCTGTCAAAAATTATTTGCCCATGTATATGTGGGTTTATTTCTGGGCTCTCAATTCTATTCCATTGGCCTGTGCGTTTGTTTCTCTGCCAATACCATGCTTTTTGATTACTGTCATTTTGTAATATAACTTGAAGTCAAGCGGTGTTCAAATACGGTAAAGTTGTAGGATACAAAATCAATCTACAAAAATCCATTGAGTTCTCATATACGAAAATGAAATTTCCGAAAAAGAAATGAAAAAATTCCTTCTATAATTGCAACAAAAAAAGAATAAAATACTTAGGAATAAACTTAATGAAGGATGTGAAGGACCAGTACACCGAAAACTATAAGACATAATTAAAAGAAATTAAAGAAGACACAAAGAAATGGAAAGATATTCCATGTTCATGGATTAAAAGAATCGACATAGTCGAAATGGCATATTACCCAAAGCAATATGTAGATTTAATGGATTGCCCCATCAAAATCTCAATGACATTTTTTAAGACATGGAACAAAGAATCATCAGATTTGTATGGAATCATGAAAGACCCTGAATAGCCAAAGAAATCTTGAGAAAAAAGAACAAGGTAGAAAAGTAATTTTATTAATTACACAAATAAATATTTACAAGGCAGAATGAGAAACACAAAGTTACAGTAAGATTTTAGAGATGAATTCTATTTTCTTGATGAAGTCTGATAAAATTTGAAAAGTTTTACAAAATAGATGAAATGTGCCTTGAGAATGGAAAAATGGATTGTACTTGCAGAAGCTTCAGTCTTTCAAACATTTGAAAAATTAGAAAAAATTAAGACGCATTAGCACTAATCCTGGAGTAGAAAGAAGGTGTTACAAAGCTCAAGATCTAAAGTTTGGTCAGTTTGGTCTTATTCCTCACTTTGCAGAGACAGAACCATTTTCTTTTCTTTTTAAGTACTAGTAACACCATCATTAAAGGACATTTAGAATTGTCTGTCATTCCATTGTTTTGAAGTAACATCAAATAATCTTGTGCATTTTCTTCTAGATCATACTAAAAGACAGTATTAAGGTATAACACCCACTATGGATAATGTCTGTGTATGTGTGTCTGTGTGTGTGTGTGTGTGTTTCTCAAGAAATGATTGCTGGCTTTCCTGTGGCTTTGTGGTATATATAACACTATGTTTGTGGCCCAGAAGCTCTTTATCTCATACCCCTTACTTGGTTAATTAAGAATCAGACAGTAAAGCTGTGATGTATATATAGTAAACATAAGAGAAAACAGAAATGGTCCACAGTGTAGAAATTGGTTGTTTATGTTTGTATTAGTAACATATTTCTCACAGTTGATGCTGCTTATCAGAGTATCATCCATTCATAGCCTCTCTCACGCTGCAAAAACTTGTTTTTCTGTATAATTTTTAGTTTTCCCAAAACTCTTCAATAATGTCAATTATACAGATGAAGTGACCCATTCTCAGACTGTTAAATGACTTCTGCAAAGCAACCCAGCTAAGACACAAACCATACTTTAAAAAAATATTTCTAGCTATGAAGACTCGGTCTCTGCCATGTATGTATAAGTTATAAACTTGTAAAGATTTTAGAAGAAAATTTAATCTTTTTTGCAATGTGAGAGTAGCCAAATTTTTTTTTTTTAGATGGGATATAGAATGCGATAAACATAAAACAACCAGGGATAAATTAGACTACATCGGAATTAAAATCTTCAGCATCATCAGAAGACATCATTAAGAAAATTAATTGACAGACTGAAAAATTATTCACAATACATATATTTGACAAAGGACTTGCACCCAGGATGCATAAATAACTCTTACAATTCTGTAAAAAAAGACAAACAACCTACTAAAAATAGAAAATATTCAAAGACACTTTATACATAAGAAAAGGCCACTAAGCACATGAGAAGATGCTAAGCTTCATCAGTCTTCCAGAAAATGCAAATTAAAGCCACAATGAGATGCTGCTACACACCTTTTCAAATAGGTAAACTTTTAAAAATTTAAAAAAATAATGCAAAGCGTTGGTGAAAACAAAGGAATGCAAAATGATTTAACTTTGGGTAATAGTTTCCCATTTTCTTTTAATGTTAAATATACATTAACCAAACGATCCAGCCATTCCATTCTCAGATATCTTACACAATTTAAATAAAAATATATGTCTACACAAAGACTTGTACGTGGATGTCCAAAGCAGCTTCATCCGTATCAGCCAACACATTAACCAGCATTTAATGTATCACATTCTATTCTTTGAGAATAGAATATTGAGCATATCTTGGTGCCAACCTCAAAAGGCTCACTTTCTTCTCTCTTTCTCTCTGTATGTATAATGGACTGTTCCAACAATACGCAAAATTAGAAAGAATATTTATTGGATCCCATGTACTATCACATAGCTTCAATGATTCTATTTTGCCAATTTTCTTTCCCATATCCCTCTTTTATTTAAAAAATTATAATTCTTTCTCTTTACAAATTGACAGGATAATCTGTGTCCTAGCAACTTCCGAAGTTGACTTTTTTTTATTTTTTGTACCGTTATGAATTCAGGTTAACAGCTATTTGGATGTGGTGCAATTCACTGCAGCCAGTAGATATTATGATGCTCAAATCATCTCATTCTGAGACATTGAAAGATCCTTCTATCGGCTCACATGTTCTTTCAGTTTGGCCAAGAAGGTCTTTGATTAAAAAAAAAAACAACAACCTCACATTTAATATAAATAACAGTTATGTAAACGCCTAATTGGAACAGAGCATGCTACATTCTAAAGGAAGAGTGCCAGTAAAAACTAGTCAATATATTTCATAAGAGTCGATTAGCTGGGAGAAGCCTTCCAGAGAGGGAAATGCAGTCTGACAAGGCTCAAGACAATCAATGCAAGTAGAAGACAAAGTCAAACAAGTGAGAGCTACCAGAACGTCTCAGGACAGCCTGACCTCAGGGACAGGCAGAGAGGGTCCCCATGGAGTGTGCAGAGCTGCATCCAGCACTGTTGAAAAACACAGACTGCTAACTGTGAGGCATATGAGGTGACTTTTCTCCAGAAGTTACTGCCTGAAAAGGGGAACTGAGTAACTTTATGGTGGAGAACACTGCTAAACACTGCCGTATCCAGCTGTACCTTTTTATAGTGTCTTGTCGATCTCGTAACATTTATTTAAGCATTTTCCCAAGTTTTTGTCCATTTTGTGTTTTCCTAACGATACACACTGATCGCTGTATACTATCCGATTTATGTTGTAAAAATTACACGGACACATAATAAATGCAGCAAAACACAAGGCAGGTTCAGAAGAACGAGGAGCTCAGCTCTGGACCCCCGTACCTTCTTATTTTTCTGCTTCTAATGAGGACTATCACCCGTTCTATTTTATTCTGAGTATCAGCCACACGACCCCATTTCTAAAATCTTACCGTCCCCCTAAATCCGACTCCT
>NW_011889005.1:907902-923469 GCF_000151845.1 Pteropus vampyrus
GCATTTAATGTATCACATTCTATTCTTTGAGAATAGAATATTGAGCATATCTTGGTGCCAACCTCAAAAGGCTCACTTTCTTCTCTCTTTCTCTCTGTATGTATAATGGACTGTTCCAACAATACGCAAAATTAGAAAGAATATTTATTGGATCCCATGTACTATCACATAGCTTCAATGATTCTATTTTGCCAATTTTCTTTCCCATATCCCTCTTTTATTTAAAAAATTATAATTCTTTCTCTTTACAAATTGACAGGATAATCTGTGTCCTAGCAACTTCCGAAGTTGACTTTTTTTTATTTTTTGTACCGTTATGAATTCAGGTTAACAGCTATTTGGATGTGGTGCAATTCACTGCAGCCAGTAGATATTATGATGCTCAAATCATCTCATTCTGAGACATTGAAAGATCCTTCTATTGGCTCACATGTTCTTTCAGTTTGGCCAAGAAGGTCTTTGATTAAAAAAAAAAAAAAAACAACCTCACATTTAATATAAATAACAGTTATGTAAACGCCTAATTGGAACAGAGCATGCTACATTCTAAAGGAAGAGTGCCAGTAAAAACTAGTCAATATATTTCATAAGAGTCGATTAGCTGGGAGAAGCCTTCCAGAGAGGGAAATGCAGTCTGACAAGGCTCAAGACAATCAATGCAAGTAGAAGACAAAGTCAAACAAGTGAGAGCTACCAGAACGTCTCAGGACAGCCTGACCTCAGGGACAGGCAGAGAGGGTCCCCATGGAGTGTGCAGAGCTGCATCCAGCACTGTTGAAAAACACAGACTGCTAACTGTGAGGCATATGAGGTGACTTTTCTCCAGAAGTTACTGCCTGAAAAGGGGAACTGAGTAACTTTATGGTGGAGAACACTGCTAAACACTGCCGTATCCAGCTGTACCTTTTTATAGTGTCTTGTCGATCTCGTAACGTTTATTTAAGCATTTTCCCAAGTTTTTGTCCATTTTGTGTTTTCCTAACGATACACACTGATCGCTGTATACTATCCGATTTATGTTGTAAAAATTACACGGACACATAATAAATGCAGCAAAACACAAGGCAGGTTCAGAAGAACGAGGAGCTCAGCTCTGGACCCCCGTACCTTCTTATTTTTCTGCTTCTAATGAGGACTATCACCCGTTCTATTTTATTCTGAGTATCAGCCACACGACCCCATTTCTAAAATCTTACCGTCCCCCTAAATCCGACTCCTCAGGTCTATCTCTTTATTACGACCTTCGTTCAAGGCATCTGCACATGAGTATTTTGAGGTAACTTAAATGATGCTTGTCCAATATTGACAATCTATTCTGTCTACCTTGTGAATCATCTCGGCGACTAACGCCAGCATTATTTAAGCGAGAGACTCACGCGACACTCCTTTCGTCCTTGCCCACCCACTGGACTCTCTGACGCGCCCTCAGATTTCAGCGAGTCCCACGCTCTCAATCTCTTCTTTATAAACATAGCCTGAGTCCTGAACACCCTCATTTTCTCTCAGGATTATTACAGTGGTTTTCTAAGAAGGTTTCCTGCTTCAAATCTTAGGTGACTTATAAGACTCTCCAAGATCAAGTCCCCTCAAGTGCATTATAACCTCATTGCCTGTGCTCTTTCCCGTTTCACACAGGGGTGATCCAATTTTCCTAAGATCGGGCAGCCCGTGTAATTTAAAGCCAGATGTAGCTATAAAGTACAGAGGCTTAGAAACTCTACAGATTTTATGTTTAGGTCTTTGATCCATTTGAATTAAATGTTTTGTATGAAGCGAAATACGGAACAAGGGTTGTTTAAATCACTGTTTCTTAAATATACGTTTTTTGTTCTTTGACCATTTTGTCAAGCATTACTTACCCCCAAATCTGTGTATCTATTTTCAGATTCTCATCTGTCTCATGGGCTTTTACATTTTGTGCGTTGTTTGCCTGTCCTACCTTTTTGATTATGTTTGTTTTACATTTTTTTAAAAATAAAATTATCTAATTACATCAGCCGAATTTTTTTCCAAATTTGTTTTGCTTTTCCTGATAGCTTTTAACATAAGCTTCTTAATTCCTACAAAAAAGAATTTTGATTGGCATTGCATGAAGTTTATAGATAAATTTAGAGAGAATTGCCATTTTAACAGCACAGAGCATTCTGGTCCATAAATAAGGTGCATCTCTGTTTATTTAAGTGTTACATAATTTGTCTCAATAAAGTTTTATACTTTTCAGGCTTGAGATCTTAAAAATTATTCGTTATTTTATTTCTTAAGTATTTATTTTTGTTAGCTACATTATATTAAGACCATCTTCATTATTTAATTTGATGCCCTTATAAGTGACATTTAAAATTTTTAGTTTCCACTTATTCATTGAAAGGGCATAGAAATAAATTTATTTCTATAAAACTGGATTTGCATCCTGCTATTTTTTCGAATCAACTTATTTCTTATAGTAATGTTTTAGGGTAGACTTCTTAAGATTTTCTTTGTACCTAAACACGTCCTCTGCTAATAAAACAAGTTTTTTGTTTATTCCTTTCCTATCTTCACGCCTTTAACTTTTTATCTTGTGTTACTGCACTGGTCAGGTCCTTGGGCCCAAAGCTGAATAGATTTAATGACCGACAGCGTTGCGTTTTTGAGTTCTAGGGGAAAAAAAAAGCATTCAGCCATTCACCAAATGATGCTGGCTGCACGATTCTGTAGATACCCTTTATCAAATTGAGGAAGTTACTTCATATCCCTACTTTGTTAGAATTTTTGTCATAAATCAGACACAGATTTTGCTAAGTGTGTTTTTTTTCTTCCCGAATCTCCTAAGACGATCATATGATTTATATCTTTTATTCTTTAACATGGTGGAATACACCGATTAATTTTTGTCATGATAGGTTACACTTTGACCTTTGAGTCCATTCAAGTTGCTAATCTTTTGTTAAAGATTATTAGAACTCTATTGATACTGCTCACTTGATGAGAAAATGCTTTATGGAAAGCAGCTCTGAAATTCAGCATAAAATGTCTACTATCCCCATGTCTCTGGGTGCCCTGGTGTCTGGGAGAATCCCCTAAGCCTCCCTCCAGATTCATACCCAGCATATTCTACACCACTGAAATTTCATAAAGAAAAGCTTGTATTTCCATGCAGTTTTAAGACGATAGGAACATTTTCAGCTTGTCACAAGGAGTCGTCACTACAACATGTGCTCAACGTCAAAAGAAACTTATAAAGTTCAAGAACGTGGATCCAGACAGAGCTTGTAATCAGCCTTGCAAATTACGCATTGTATACACCACAAGTTTTTCCCTGTAACGATGTCATGATTACATTTGCATCACAATAGGGAACAAAATCAAAATGGTAGAGACCTCACCTCCTTCGGCCCCTTCACCTTCATTGGGCCACTCAGCCAACCCCGCAGTGGGGGCGTTTTTAATACATGAGGGTGGGTCAGGCTGCAGCAGTGGGAAAATCTGACGCTTCAGTGCCAAACTGCGTATTTCAAAGAATCAAATACTTAATGAGTAAGTCACAGTTTCTGAAAACCTATCATGATAGAGGACGTTAAGCCAGTCTGTCAAGAGCAATGAAGGGATAACAAAGTTACCACGTGGCTGGTCTGGTTGACCGTGAGTCTGATTCATTGACCGTTGGTTAGTCTATAACCCTTGGATCTCCAGTGAGTCCTGCTTTGGGTTTAACTACTAGTTATTTCATACTAGGTATTTCATAACTACGTATGAAATAAGGAGAAATAATCCCTGACATTCAGATGTGATAGGACTCAAGTTCCCAAACCTAAGGGCTTGGAAAAGACATTTCAAAACAGACTTGAGTTGGAGAAGTGAATCTTCCTTTTGGCCTTGTGGCAAGGAAGATCCTTCTTCAACTAATTAGCAGAAGAAAAAAAAAGAACAAGAAGAAAAATCTGCACTTTAACCTACTTACTTTTGGAATTAATCATACCGGGTCTACCTGTTTTAATTAAGCACATTTAAGGTTAGCACAAAAGGATTTAATTACACTTAGACACAGCGCCAAGCTGGCAGTTCTAGAAAGGGCACCTCTGCCTTAAAAAAGCACATCACTGTGGAGCTGGGTTGACCTCGTGCCCTCTGAAATGTACGCCCTGTGTTGTTTCTTAAAATGTGGAAGTCTTGACTTGTTAAACCTATAAATGTTCTCTTGGTTGATTTTGTCATTTAACTGTCTTTTAATGATATACCTGAATTGGCTCAGCCTAGAATCATGGAAAGTTTTAATGGGAAAGGAACTTAAATTTTATCTTATCTAGTCCAGCCCCCTTGTTTTTCCTATAAGGACACAGAATTTTCAAGAGAAGACATATCTTGCTCACACAGGAGATCAACTGCATAGTGACAGAGCTCAGGACACACACCAGCTCTCCAGACTCCAGAATCAGTGCCCCCTTCTGCACGTAATACGTGGTAAGCTTTCAGTGCTTACCACAGACCATCTATTCATTATGACTCGCTAATCACCTTTTGACAAGACTAAGAGGATGGTACTGCAGACGGAGCCTTCTCATTTTCAAAAACCACTTCTGCCTTGTAACTGTTTAGACCAAACACATGGACGCCGACCTTCACTCTTATTTCGCATTTCAAATTCCTGATGTTCATTAGTTTCTTGCTTTTTTTTTTTTGATTGATTTCTGAGGAGTTGAAGACCCTGCCCCCACCTTCAACAACAGACAAGTAGTTGTGCCTTTAAGGCCAGTGCACGCAAAGAATATAGAAGACACAGAACTGCTCCGGAGAAGGCGTGAAAGCCACGGATTACCGGACCTGCAGAGTACACGAAGTTGGGGATAGCAATTAAATTTCTCACAATGTCTCGTACTTTTTTGGGTATAAGCAGTGCATGCGGATGGATAGAAATAACTCGAAGTCCCCATGAGTCCCCTAGTCTAGCTGGGGAGACACTTGAAGCACAGTGTGAAAAGTGTTGAGATTCTCTCCACGCATTGAGATTCTCTCCACGCATTCGCGACGTCATCAACACAATCAGTCGGGGGGATGGGAGGGAGGGGGAGAGAAACGTCACAGAGGCGTTTTCTTGCTCTTTGCTTTTATTAGAGGCTGAGGGTTAATTTAATTTTATTTTTCTAAGTCATTCATCACAATCAGAATCAAGTAATCCTTTGATAATTTCATCAATTCATTCACTTACTCACCCAATATCGATGGAGTACTTGCTATGTGTCAAGCACTTCTCTATGTTTCTCTATGTTCTGGGTACATAGACATGAACGAGCATAACCCCCATATATCTATATATATTCTAAAGCCTAAGAGAAACAATAAATAAGAAATGATAACATAATCTCGTAAGCCGTCAGTGCCATGAAGACATGTAAACCAGGATAAAGAGGACAGAGAGTAGCAGGAAACCCTTTCACAAGGAAAAACCAAAGGCATTCTTTTGGGGGGTGCTGTCTGAACAGAAACCTGAATGAAGACAGAGAAGGTGACCTGGGAAGAGAAAGATCTAGGCAGAAGGAGCATGAGATACAAAAGGCCTGAGGAGGGGCCCTGCACGATGAGATTCTATGAGTGATCGATCGATATTACAGACAACTAATCACCTCGAGTGGTTTCTACAAGCCGGACACTTTTCTATGTATCTTCCATGTGTTAACTCATTCAATAATAACAATGAGCCAATGCAATGCATATATTTATCATTTTTTTTTTCATTTTACATATGTTTAAACTGAGGCTGGAGAGTATCGATAATTCCCTCAAGGTCAGACTGGTAGAAAATATTTGTTCAATAAATGAACGTATAGACAGAATGAGGCAATGCCAGAATTCTAAGTTTATGTAAACAAGGCTTGAGTTTTCTGGACTGCAGAAAATGTAGACTTTGGATTGGAAGATGGTGAAATTAGTGGCAGAGAATCAATTTATAGAATCTTTGCAATAATCCCGGCAAGAAACAATACGGGCCTGAGCTAAGGCAGTAGCTATAGGAATGGAGACAAGATGATGACTTCGAGTAGTGCTTATGGGGTAGAACTTATAAGAATTGGTGACCTGTTGAATATGACAATAACGGTTATAATAAAGAAAGAGTTTTTTAAAAGTGTAGGTGGATTTGAAATAATGCAATTTCCTTCCTGGTTCTTCTCAAATTATGACAGCCCGAATCTGAAAGGCTGGACTTCACGGTAAGTGTCAAAGCCACGGAATTTTAGTTTTAGAAGAAATAATGCAGATATTAACATCCTATGTCTTTATTTAAAAAAGAAGAGAGAGAGAGAGACCCAGACAGGCAAAGTTACCAACCTAAAGTCAATGATGGAAACTGGGTCACCTCTCACGGTCCCCACATTCTAAGGGAGTGTGAGCCGTCATGCGTTTGAGGGAGCACCAAATTTTTTCTGATGCCTTTCCCTTCCTTGGTGCCATCCCCTGAAATTCATCAGAATGTCCTGATAAAATAAATAATGCTGAGAAAATTCCTTCACTTATTCTACAAATATTGATGGCCATCAACAATATAATATGGCAGGCATTGTGTTAGGTCTTGGACTTGTCCTCTGTGGCTCTAATAATATTGATAATTTTTTCATTGAGTACCTGCTGCATATCAGGCATCGTTCAAAACTCTATTCTCAGAGGATGTAAGTTTTAATACCTGGATTCAAGTTCAAGTCACCAAAGTCCATGTTCTTCCTACCAGGCAGAGAATATTAGGCTGAAAACTATCTTCAGTTTCTTTTTTTAGTAATTATTTGCTCTACTGTTTCTTCTGCTTCTTCCATATCTTATGAATTGTAGCTGGTGTTAGAGTATTCTCTACTACACTTCCTTCTCTTTTCCTTCCAGAAAAGAGAATTTTTTTAAATCTATACACCAGTTCAAATAATGAGTTCTTGGACACAAAGTTGCTGGCAGACACTCACGATATAGAAATGCATTGTCTGCCAGCATCACCAAGGGAGTGACGTGGACGGTGTCTTGTCAGCTATCACTGCCGGTTATTTACAGAGGACTGGCTGCCTTGCCCTCCACAGAACAAAGAGCCTTCCCAGGAGCTAAAGCTAATTTTTGTGGAATGCCTTCAACAAGCAATCTCCCAATCTCGAATTTATCGCCATTTTTGGACGAGGCAATTTTCTCACCATCAATGCAAACGAACTCTAAGTGTAAGTCTTCCTGGGAAGAAGATGGTAGAGAGATTAAATGCTAACATTTCCAATAAAGTGTATGCAAAAAACCTTTAACTACCTCCATAAATGGGATCTACAGTTATTTGGAATGGGCCTGTAACGACGATGCTAATGTCTGTTTTTATAAGATCCTGCATCACCCTAACTGCATCCACAGTAAACTCATCAGATGTCAACTACACGGGTGCCAAAATCTAGTTTCCAGGTTTATTAACTGCTGGGCCTGGTGGCATTTTCTCCGAATGACTGTATAACATTGAGCCAGAGACCACTTTTACTCTCAACATAAATACAAGCACAACCTTAATAAAACAGATGAATTACACTGCGGCGTAAATTAGACTGTCCTAATGGACTCCGGCGGCGAACGTAGTGAAAAAGTAAGCCACGCGGTGAGGTTTACTACACCAAAGACGGTGACTATAAGTCAGGAAAGGCTGCCCATTTTCATTTCATTTGACTTGATTTGACTTGACTTTGTCCGTTTTCCCATTTGCATCTCTCACCTCACGAGGGAGCAGTTGATTTGCCCGTGGTCCAGACCTCTGTGTTCTGCAAAAGCGCGGGTCCGCTTTTCAGGGCTGTGCTCAGAATCGGAACACAAACGCGGACAAAGTCCACCAGACCTTCCCTCTCAGGCATTCTACAAAAGGCTGAAGGCCGAGCATGGCGATCCGAACATCGTTTCTTCCAAGGCATCGGATTAAATTATTTGTGCGTAGCTCACGTGTTCCCTAGTTTTTAGGTGTCATATAAGCACGCGTTTGACATTTCTTTGCAGCTGTTTCATTTGTTGTTTGCTTGGTCATTTGTTTTTTGGTTATCTGGTTGGTAGGCTGTTTGTTTATTTGGTTGGTTGGTTGGTAGGCTGTTTGTTAGTTTGATTGATTGGTTAGTTGGTTTAGAAGAAGCGGGTCAAACAAACGGAGTTGAAGTGAACCCTGTAACGAAAGGGGTCGAAACATATTTTCAAGGATGACTTCAGGGACCACAGCACTCTCTTGCAAAAGCGATATGTGAGGGCGAGGAGCTGAGAGGCAACGCCAAAGAAATTCGCCCTAGAAATTCTCTTTTGTGCAGAAATTTCTTTTTAAAAAGCAGAGAACGTGTCCCAAGTGTTTGTAAATTTCCTCATTAGGACAATGACCAGAGAAGGAAGTCAGTGATTTTTTTCTACAAAAGACAATGTGAATCCACCAGGGAGAGAACTCATTCTGCGAGGAAGAATCCGAAGCCACTGAGCTCCTACCTCCATGCTCAGCCTTGGGGACCAGAGGGAGGACTTTCGGGCAGGACATATTGATGGCATGTGGATCGGTTTCGCTCCCAGGGCATTCGCGGGCAAAGAGAGAGCTGGGAAGAGAATAAAAGTAAGTCGTTTCACTCAAGGCATTGGGGTAGAGGCCACGTGGCCTTGGTAACACCCCTTCTCACATAACACAGAGCAGGAGCGGTCCTTGGCCTCCCATTACTGCTGACTGCTATCAGGCAGATGCCCGGAGAAGTGGCTTGTTTGTCCAGGAAGCGTTTATGGGAATACAACTGCCTGCTTGTGTGGAAATCCATTGATACATCCTCCCCACCAGATGACAGAGCTGTCCCCGGTTCATCTCTGGGTCATCAGAACCTCTCGGAGTCCAGAGCACAGGGCACGTGTCCAATGAACACGCACCGACCCCATTGCCGGCGGTGAGAACCAGCGACCTGGACTTGTGCCGCGGCTCAGGGATCTGGCTCACCAGGAAGTTATTTCCATGCCCTGAATATATTCAGAGCAGGGCAGAGGGACAGAGAAGTCATTTTGGTGGTTACGCTTTACAAAAAAGGAGAATGGGCTGGCGTTTTGATAATTGCAACAAAACTGTGGGTGTGTCGCGATGGTCTCCTGCTGCAGAAAATCTGAGAAAGAAAGGAGATGTGCTTTGTAGGTGACATACTGTGGGCAGTTTGCAACGTACTACACGGACGAGAGTTTGCAGACACCCATGCTGGGGGCTCCGTCGCAGATCACACAGAACATGGGAAAGCTGAGGAGCGATGGCCACGTTCCAGAGGAAGCATAGAACCAAGAAGACAATAGCAGGATTGTCTTAACCTGAGCAAGGAAGTTGGCACACATCTGTGTCACGACCATGGTTCCAATACTGGAGCGCAGAGTAGATGATCTCTAGAACAATTTTCTCATAATCTAGGTAGGAAAACTTAGCCAGAGACCACGGTTACCCGGATGGCAGATCTGGGGTTGGAGATCAGCTTTCCTGATTATTTCTTAGCTCATTCAATCCTTTGTTTTTATTCTTATGCAAAACTTGTGTACTATCCAGCAAACAAAGAATCGAAGCATATGCCCTGATTTCTGTCTCATTTTTCTGTCTCATATTTTTGGAAGAGGTAAGAATAACTCCTGATAACAATTCAATTCATTCATTTGTTTAATAAATATTTATCGAGTTTTGACTTTGATTCAGGCCCTGCGCTTCATGCTGAGATCACTACTACGCCCAAGTTTTCCCTCCAATCTACCCATAGACATGCTTGCTCGAGGATTTAGTAAAAAGAGAAGTGTTGACTTTTGGATAAAAAAAAAAAACACAGAGACAATGCAGTTCAAATCCAATGTTGATTTCTAAATCATCCGAATGGAATGAAAGCACGTAGGCTCATTTTGGGTGTGCGAACGGAGGGAAACCCCACAAAAGAATGAGGAAAGGGCCCTGGCCTATTGTTCTGGGTGAATCGTTGACTCGCTCCGCAGTTACCTCAGGCTAAGCAGCGGGGTTGAAGGATTTCACCTTCAAGATCAAAGGACAACTGGTGAGTTAGGAAAGGGAACTGAGGACAAAGATGCTGACAAAGACCAAAGTTTAAATAAAACATGTTCGGTGGAGATGAATCAATACTTTATTTGTTAAGGAGAAGTAAAAGTACAAAAAGGCTTGTACGACAGAGCATTAAAAACGTGAGAAATCAATTCCACTTAATTCGGAATGCTTGAAGAGTCACCTATGCCATTACGCATGAATAATTCAGGAGCAGAAATTTATTGCGGACACATATTGTTTGGTTTGAATTTAGCACTGTCCCTCGTTTGACCTAAATCCCGTAAAGAATGATATTCAACAAATTGAAATAACATTTTTCAAGTAAGACTATGCCTCGGGGGTATTCCTGACGTGATCCCAAAATAGAATTTGGATGATAAGGTATCAGATAAAATTAACTTAAATGGTGCGATGTTATAGCCCATTAACTGTGGTGGGTGAGCATCCTCTAATCTGTCCATTGTCACAGGTTAGAGGTGATGTGGACGCATCGGAGCCCTGTAGATGACTGCTTTTCCTCCCCCTGATGTCAACCGTGCTTAAGCGATGTCCGGGATTATTTTCTGGAATTTATAGGCTAGCGCTGTGAACACCGTCAAAAGCAGGAAGATTAACCCTAGGAAGCATACAATAAGTCGGTGACGAAGTGGGTCCCATTGCTCTCTACATAGAATATAAGAGAAATACAGGAGTACTTAGTCCAGTGGTGTGAATTTAAAAATGAGGCACACAAGATTTTAGAGCTAAAATGACTCACTCGGTCGTTCAGACGAGCAGTATACAGCGAGAACCCAGACGCAGGTCCCTTCCTACGGAAGGTCTCTCCAGTATGCTATTTTTCTTGTGTTGTGTCATTGTTCCTTCTACTACTATTACTACTGTGCCTTCTATTACTAGAAGCTACATCACGATGGTTTTCTATACAGTGTCAAGCCTTGTCTTGAGAACTGGATTGATCAGATCTTCACAAATGACGAAAGAGAGGTCCAGATGACTAAAGTGACACATGTCAGAGTGCATAACTGAGTTCAAATGACCATCAAGCATGCTCCTCAGATGTGACTGTGTGTACAAATCGCCTGCCCATTGTGCTACGCGAGCAGGTTTTGACCCAACAGATCTGAGGAAAGACCTAATATCTGCGCTTATGACAGGCTCCTAGGTGACGATTACTTGTGCACAGACCGTAGTTTGAGTGACAGCGTCCAAAATCATTCTGTTCAGGTGGGACGTGTTTGCTGTGAAGAAACAGCAAACACAATTAAAAAAATTGCAGGGTAGCTGTTTTCCTCAGGGTTCTCCAGAAGACAAGAACGGGTGTGTGTGTGCGCGCGTGTAACTCTCTATACCAGATTTATTAAGGCAATTGGCTCACATGGTTTGAAGGCTGCCAAGCCCCAGGAGCGACATAGTAAGTCACTAAGCCGGAGACCCGGGAGAGCAGTGCCAGTCTGAAGGCCAGCAGGCTCAGGAAAAGCGTGTTTCCGTTCAAGTCTAAAGGCAGGAGAAAGAAATGATATTGCCGTTTGAAGGCAGTCAAGCAGGAGGAGTTCCATTTTTCTTGGGGGAGGTTCAGCCCATTTTGTTTTATTTATGCCTTCAACTGATTAAACGAGGCCCACCCAAATCAGCTTTACTTGGTCTACTGATTTAAATGTTAACTTAATCTAAGACATCCTCGGAGAAACACCTAGAATAATGTTTAAGCAAATATGGGACACCCAGTTGCCCAGTCGAGTTGATATATTAAGTCGACCATCACAGTAGTAGAGGAATCCTGTGCGATCGGCTTGAATGGAGCTCTGTGCATCTGCTTTCGTAATTAAACTCCGCCTAGTGTGGCCTGGTGCCGAGCACATCGGCTTAACTATGGATGGGACCTTTATTGATGCCGTGCCTTGCTGGGTTTTGCAGAGAGCAGCGGAAATTCCACAGCTCGACTAGTGCGTTGGTATCCCTCTCTTTGACCTTATTCGGAAAGGATGAGCTGAGAGACTACCCTGATAGGCCTGGCGAACCTCCTCCCACCACCCCAGTTCCTCACCCTTGCGTGCCCACCTTTCAACAGCACGTTTCAGCCTGACCTTCATAACTAGACCACATAGGATCGGCAGGAGCCCATTTTCAAAAGTCTTGCTGCATTTCTTTTTTTCAGCCCACCAGAGTCCTAAACACTGATTATTGATTCATCGGATGAGGAGTTTTTATCCCCGCGAAGCCAGTTAAAGTGTAGCTGTTGATTTCCTTCATGAGAACTAGATTGTGAGGTGGCTTTTCACAGATGACTGCAAGCTGAGGAAAGCGCGCAAAACTGATGAGACCTGACTATTAAATTTAATACAATAGAATGACCGCGTTTTTAGGAGGCAGCGTTTGATCCTAAAGCACGAATTGGTCAGACTTGGTGACAGATAGACCTCAGTCGTGACCCTGGGGGCCACGTTCAAAGTATGTTATCTTGACGGCGTACTTTAGCCTCCTGACTTCATATGCCTCACTGATAGCAAGGGAATAATAAAAACAACACAGAAGGGTTATTTTAAATCTAGAAGATGACTTACAGTACAACCTCAGTGTCTGCACATAGTAGGTGTTCAGCAGGTGGTAGCTACCATTTTATTTTCTGTCAGAGACTAGCCCCTGCCTGGCGTAAGGTACTATGCTAACGTAACTATAAAGGTGAACATAAAGCCTAATATCTGGACTCTTTGCAAGAGATAATTCAACGAGGTGTTCTAGATCTAGGTCTAGAAGTTTATAAAATCTTTGGGACTGAGTATTGTTTTGGTTTACATTACAAACACGTGCCGCCGGTTCTCAAAGATGGATTACCCTAGACTTCAGCTGGCTCAGGATCCTGTTTTAAGAATTGCCACGTGTGCGTGTTGGGGACTTAGCAACTATTTCTTTGACAGCAGTTGGATTTCTTTTGTTGGGAGCAAGGAAATGACAGGAGGTAGTTGGAAGATCTAACTCAGCGTTTATTAACCTTTTTTCATTATCGCCCCACTTAAGAAACCTTTTTTAGACATTGTCTTCCTTACTCCAAAATAAAACTTCAATATCACAGATATACTATATCTTAAGTTATGTACTGGACGTATAATCTATCTGTTCTTCACACATTAAAAGAGAGAGATTTTTTGCCCCCACCCAGTACCAATTTTTGCCCTCTTGGGGGCGCTATTGCTCCTGTTTTGAAGGTGTGATCGAAAGTATACTGATTCTGGCCTCACCACGTCCAGAGTGAGAGAAGAGACTGATCACTGGGACCAGTTGTAATGGGGCTGGAAACACAACCAGTGTCTCTATGACTGTGTGGGGACATCCAGAGTAAGGGGGCCCTCCTCTTTTGTCAACCTCTGAACCCCAGGAAGTCACTTCATTCAGAAACTAAGAGAAGAGGGAATAGATAGGACGGTATCTCCTGGGGCAACGTAGAGCAGGAAGGAGATGTCAGGTCCATGCTCTTCCTAGGAAGGGAGCCTTGTTCTCCGTGAGG
The DNA here is from genome assembly GCF_000151845.1 of Pteropus vampyrus. Taxonomy (NCBI): domain Eukaryota; kingdom Metazoa; phylum Chordata; class Mammalia; order Chiroptera; family Pteropodidae; genus Pteropus; species Pteropus vampyrus. The sequence goes on from NW_011889005.1 coordinate 921,417, forward strand.
TTTTTAGACCAGTGTAACCTGCACTCTGTTAATAATGCAACGTCGGGATGGGCTGCTTCAAAACTTCGCTTACCCGCAACGCGGGCTCTGGAAAGGAGACACGTGTTGCCTGTTATTGTGTAATAATGAGATCTGCTTAGTGCTGAGGCTCGTGGAAGCCACCTGGGTTGAGGGAAGGTCTTTTGGGTCAAGGCAAGGTCATCGGTCGAGGTGGAGCTGCAGGTGGGGTGGGCAGATCGCATCCGAAAGCGGGTAAGTCACGTGGTTCCGAAGCTTTGCAATAAGAGGGATCCTGGAGCATGAGATCGGAATGGCTGTGACACCGGCGGGGGTGGAGGGGATGGCGTGAGGATGGAGCGGGAGATGTGGGAGGTGGGCGAAGGCGGGGAGGTGCAGCCACGTCAAGGGTTTCTGTCTTTATCCTCAGAGCAGTTAAATGATTGCAGTGTCTTAAGTCAGTGTGTGTTTGTGACATGACTGAATTCTCTGTGATGGAGAACGGAGGGGAAGCGTGAGGGGGAGGGACAGCTGGCGAATAGAGAAGGGGTCGGAATGGTGCCATTCGGGGCAACTTGCAGGCGTCCAGATGAGAGAAGATGATTACTTAGACCAGGGTGCCGTAGCGACGGGGGAAAATATGGGGAATATTTAGGAGGTAAACTTACTAAAATCGTTTTAGAGATTGGATGAGGGGTGAAAACAGGAAGTGTCAATGTATCCGTTTGCTTACCTGGATGGATAAAGTTGACATCATTCCTTAAACGTGGGAGAGGACCCAGCTTAGGATGAAAGATCTCGAATTTGTTCTTAGATATCTTGAAGTTTAGATGACTTTGAGACAATTAATGGAGATTTCACAGGGGAAATTAGGAACGTGTGGGAAGGGGATCTTGGCATGACTTATAAATGTGGCTTTTACCTGTGCATGGTTGCTAATTGAGGCCACAGATGTGGACGGTGTCACCCTAAGATGGAGCTTTCTGAGGGCCCAATAACATAAAAAGCAGTCAGAGAAGTAGGGACAGAGAATAGCTTGAGACCACGGAGGAATATCGGAGAACCAGGGTACAGTGGCAGCAGAGTGAATAAAGTGTTTCAAGCTCGGGACGCGGTCAACTGGGTGAAGTTCTTTAGGGTCCAAGAAACATGAGGACTGGACAGTGTGGGGTGAGTGTAATGACACACAAGACAATGGTAACAGCGATAGAGCTGTTCATTCGAGGGATGGGAAGAATCCCTGTTGGAGTTAGACCGCGGGGAAGAAGCGGAGCTTGTCAGAACAGGCGACTCCATAAAATAACCTTGGACTCTGAAGCAGAAGAGGAAGGTCCTTGCTGGAGGTACATGCGGGGGTCACAAAAGCCTTTTCGGGTGTTCGTTTATAAGCAGAGATTTAAGCGTGTTAAAGCTAGAAGAGAGAGGGAGAGGGAGAGGCCAAATAGAACAGAGGGAGAAGGGAATGTTGGCGGCGTTGCCCTGAGCCTGGCAAGGAAGGCTGAGCACTTGGTCTCCCCGGGGGAAGAGGTGGCCCCGCTGTCATTACGGGCTATGTACGGGGGTAGCTAAGGGAGCAAGGGGCAGGAGACGTGCAGGATTCTCAAATATTCCCGAGAAGAGAAAAGATGGTCTTCTCGCTACTAAATTAAACCCCGGTCCCAGGAAAGACACGGCATCTAAAGTCTCGGCTGGGCTCAGCCCCGACCTAAAGGAGACATCGCGTCTACTTTGCTCGTTGTGACACGTCAGTGCCCGGAAGCTCTGCCAAATAGCAATGCTACTGTCACCCCAGCTTTACCAAGAAGCTCCGCAGCCCTCGTGGCCCCCAGAGTATTTCAAATGAGTTATATGAAAATACACAGTGGCAATTTAGGGGGGAAAATATGCTCTGGTGAACGTGAGCCAAGTGACTTGTAAATGAAATTATAATTATACCAAAGGTTTTTTTTTAATTTTTAAATTTTTTTTTTTTAATGGAGGCATACATCATTATCCTCTGGCTATATTATTGTGATCTATCGGCTGGAGTAGGGTGTTTAATTTATTACTTAAGCTA
>NW_011889005.1:923896-930120 GCF_000151845.1 Pteropus vampyrus
TCTTGAAGAAATTTGTTCCAGAGACTGCTCATTGCCTAACTGGCTTCTATTCTAACGGACATATTCACAATTTTACTGTAACTTCCTCAACAACACATACGCTTTGAGGCTTGATTTTCCTTTTTTTTGTACCTCTATTATATTGCCTTTCTTAATATTAGAAACGGATCAGAGCATGAGTTCTGATCACTGTTGTTTTTTTTTAAAATAATATTTGGAGAACTGTCAGTGAAATAAATAGTATGCACACACCCTGATTGCCACAAAGGGCAAACTGTCCTGTGGGAGATCAGGATGGACTCAGTCACTGAATGAAAGTTGAGTGGGATAATGTTCAGGTCGCAAACAATCCTGATTTTTTAAAACAGTTTTCTCTGCATAAATCTCCAGTTGCTATTTTATTTTGTACAATATGATATTAATCGATGATGCAGTTTAACAATATTTGAAAACGTGTTTGCGTTTTTATGCCATTCGCCAGGAAATTGAATGGCTGGGGAATTGTAGAGATGAAGATTTTCAATCCCTTGCACCTCCATCTGGTTTAGGCATTATCATTATTATCATTATTCTTCTCATTGTTACGTCCATTTAAAAATTGCTTCCAGGTGTGGGTGAGCACACTTTTTCTTTTTTGTCTCCTAGCAACGAATGTGGGAGAGGTGTTTACTTGGGCCTGGCAGGATGATTGGTGGGAGCTCAGGCTGCACAGCATGAGGCTGCTCTCCCAGCTCTTCTCCTAACAGCTGTAAACTTGACCTACATCTGCCAACGAAGCTGTCACGTGACACCTTCTCATGGGTCCATCGTATCCTGAGATCTAGGAAGCATTCTTGTGCAGACGCCTTTAATACTTTCTCCAGTAACAAGAGGATGTTGTTATTTATTCTTTAAAAAAAAAAAGAAAACAAAACAAACAAACGAAACCCAAACAGATCCAGGACCTTATGGCAGAATTAAATAAGCCAATTGGTTGACAAGGTAGGATTCGTGTTTACTGAAACCTGCAAATAATACTATTATTTGAGTCAGGACTGCCTGGTTATCAGTTTCCAAATAATCAAAAGTACTTGGTAATTATATCTAATAAAGAGATAACTAAATCAGATAACTTCCTATGGGAGAAAGTCATTCAGCATTTACCAAATATATAGAAACATCTATCCTTCAGACACTGGGCTATTTAGTGGGTACAGAGATGAATAAAATGGAAGCAAAATCCCTTTTCTCATGGACTTATTGTCTGGCGGAGAAGGCAGACTGTATTAAAACAAATGGGAAATATATATCATTATAAACAGGAATGAATGCCTGCGATGCTGTCCTCCTTCACCACACTCTACAGGTCACGTGGCCGACGCGTGCATCTGATTCTTCTGCAAACTGACCTTTTGAACAGTGCAGCAGGTGGAATGCCAAAGGTGCTAATTGTATATATTTTTGAGTGAATACATGCGTGAATGACAGGCTGTTTCTGGATAGTAGCCTAAGAAAGAACCTCTCTGTGGAGCCTAATATTTACCTCTTTTCATTTAAGACAGAATCCAGCGTAGTTGTTTGTGTGCTTCGATTCGAATGGAGCAGATAGCTAGCAAGACAACACGAAACGTTCTGCAAAATGACGACAACGCTAGTCATTCTAGGAAAATAGGAAAGTGCATGCAGTGGAGGGGTGTCACTGTAGAGGGAGGCTGCGTGAACGTCCTGGGAGGTAGTTCCCAGACCCCCAGCCTGTGTAACGTGACTTGTCGCTTTGTTTCATCAATATTTTGAGGACCTCCGTGGTCTTTCATTCTCACGTGGCCTTTGGCACTAGAAGAATTCCTGAATTTTGGCATTTCTCTCAAAGCAGAGTCCCTTCCTCTCTGGATTACCTATGGGCTCCATGGAGAAATGAGAGAAGTTGAATTTTTATTTACTTTAAAAATAAAAATATAAAAAATAAATATTTATAGTATATGTTTAAGATGTTCTTAGCTTAATGAGCATGGTGGTGCAATAATAAAGATAAAAATGGATAAAGGACCGATTCTAGGGATGGGATTACATGGACTATCGTGATCAGAAATTCCATTGAATGTAAACACATAGTTCTTCACGTTCTATCCGTGTGCCAAATCACATTTAAATCAGTTAAAAAATGACCAATAGTTAATTTTTAATACTCTTTTTCTGTCATCTGTTGCAAATGGCTAAGTGAATCACAACTGATAGTTTTTAAACTCTTGAACTCATGAATCTGTCGGGAGTGAAAGAATCGGGGAACGAACATTTTTGACCCCAAACTGTGTATAATATATAGTAGTCAATGATTAAATATATGTGTAATATTTAAGAGCTTTATAGTTTAGGAAAGATAGATAAGATATAGATAAAAATAAGTGCCAATGAGGTTTGAGATTATAGATGTTCTAAGAGAGAGATCTTTTCGAGTTATGGGATTTGTGATTGTAGCAAGAAAATATCAACAAACGGGAAAGGATGAACAAAAACACAAAGGCGAAGAGAGGGTGTTTAGCAATCGGGGCAGAACCTCCGAGGATGGAAAGGACAGATGGCAAAGGCCCTGTGGAAGAACAGTCATGAGGACTTATGGACCACGACTGTGAACCTGAGAGAGAGAACGGGAGAGGCTGCAGTGTCTCGGTTTTCTTGTTTGGATGACAGATAGATTAGGGATCATCCCGAGGGATTATAGTTTATTTTGTAGGTCATGGAGAGTTGGAAATGCCTATAGGAACCCATTAATTAATTGTTAATTTTAAAAGTTGCTAGAAATTAGTAGAAGATTAGGGCATGAAGATACAGATTTTGAAGTCCTGGGCAACTGGTTGGTATTTGGGAGGCAGCAACGTCTCTCGGTACAAATACATGTAAACGGGATTAAACGAGAAGGCAGTAACGGTAGACCTCGTTCTCAAGGATGGCTGCCGTCGGTAAGAAGTGATGTACGGTATCGACAGAAGTGGACAGCAAAGAATTCAGAATGCTTGTCTATTAAGAGAAAGAACCAGGCTGAAGTCGAGGGAAGGATAAAGATGACGAATAATGTGCAGACGCAAAGGATCTCAGAGAGTATCTGTGTTTAAAGACTTAAAGAATATAAATGTAAATATTATAGTTCATGACAACTTCCATAGGTTCTTTGATTTGTAGAGATGCGTAGCTACGCAAGTTAGAGACGACGTGCTCATGAAGGCAGCTTTGCGCTGGGACAGCCATCCCTCCTCGGGTCATTGCTAGTGGTGCTACTTTGACCACCCTCATCGAGCATACGCATGTCAAGCGTCAAGTGTATCCGTGTGTTAATGCATCTACGTGTCTTCGTGGTATCACCTATTTATCATCTTCAGTTGAGAGATGAGGTAAAGGAGGCCCACCAACTTGGATGAAAAATATACACGCATTTGGCTTGTCTAGGGAAGTGCCATGATGACAATCCAAGTCTGTCTGACAACCTAGTTCATACTCTTTCGACTGCTTGTAGTGACTTTCACAAGACACCTCTCAGCGAGACATGGGAAGAGTGAGTGAAGACACTGCTGAAAAGAGAGAGGAAGAATTGAGGGAAACTCTTATACGTGGCTTTTTTTTTTTTCTTTTCCTAAAGCGGTAATCTAAATGATTTCTACTGTCTGTAGTTCACAAACGAAACTGAAAAGGCATAACTCTTTTGTCATTAAAAATACATCATCATTATCATGCTACCCCTCTGAACAGATGTACTGTTTATTAAGGGCACACAGTCCAAGCGATTATAGAAATGACACAGCTTTCGTAATGGGTCCCACAGGTGCATTCCGCGGCAGGGCCTGTGATGGAGATGGAAACATTTGGATCTGTCAGCACTAATTTTCAAACAGTGCGACATGAGGCTTTGAACTTTCTGCTTTTGTGAAATATCATTCCTCTCCAAGTCAATATTAGTTAACGATAAGTTATTCTCTTTGCATTTTTTTTTTCCTGGCAGGGCTACAAGAAGCACTCTTAGGCTTGAAGTCCAGGCATAAAACTTTTTTTTTTTTTTTTTTCCTGAAAGCAATTGCATGCTTAATCACTGGCTACGTTGCTCTCTGAGTATGGTATAGTTACGATGCTACTCTCTGCGATGGCTTTATTTAACAGTACATCATATTAGCTATAAAAGGTAGTCAATAGGGCAGGTCAATATTATGATACAGTTTATGAGACAGATATACACACCAAACAGAAAATCTTTAGGCTGAGGATTGGGTCCCCTATGCCTGAGATGAGCAGGCTGCTCTGAATTCAATCATGCTCTCAGAAAGCAGCACTCGATGCATTTGAAGCATTTAACCTGGACATACAGAACGATTTTCACCTGAACCCAGTCTTAGAAAACTATATAATGAGAAGTTCGTGGTCTAAAAGGTATAATTTTTCTCCTTAAATCACATCAGAATTTAATCTTAAATTTGCTTAATTCCAAAGGCTAGGCTGTTTCCATTTATTCTACCACGGACAGTATGAAACCAACCATTCCTTACTATCTTGTTGAATTAAAATTTGGCTCATTTATACGTCCTTTCTAGGAACGGCTTTTGGCAAAAATTAATTGTCAACATGGCCAACATCTACGGGTAATTACACAGGGGAAGAAAGAGTGGAAAAATAAAGCCGTGGCAATGAAAAGTCACATTTATTTTTATATTTAATTTTTGTGGGCCAGAGTCACAGCCACGATATTTGGAGACCATGAATCGATTTTCCGAGAAGAACTTGTCACAGGCAAGATGGGTCCCGGCGTCAGATAAAAGGAAGACTTTTTGATTGGCGAGTGAGACCCGAGGGTTCCGTGTAATCTGTGGACAAATTTAACAAGGCGAGACTAATTTAGAGATAAGGCAAGGCCCGTTTATCAACGACAAAAAGATATATTTTGAAGGGCAGGGGTGCTCTATGGAGTCTAAATGAGCTACGTGGAAAATGCAGCATTGATAAACGTTCAGTCACCTTTTCAGTATCGGTAGGCACTCGTATTGAAGGGGCTGGAAGGGTCAGAAGAAAGCGTTCTCCCTCTGCTAAAGTCTCTTTCCAATCAAGACACCAAGATATCATATGTAAGATGCCTCGCTTCGTGTCCGGGTGACAGCAAGCACGCGTTGCGTGATTATCCATTATTATTATTGTTATTATTTTGTATTATTCGTTCTCTAAAACACGGTCTCCTTACCTATACGGTGGTGAACAAAAGTACCTACCTGGAAAGTTTTGGTACCAATCAGGTGTCATAATACGTAAAGCCCTAATACAGAGGCCGGCATACAGGAAGCCTACTGAAGTGTTAGCTATTATTAACATTATAAAACCGATGCCACGCAGGTGTCTTAGATTCAGTTCACAGGGAAGAGCAATAACTCGTAGGCATCAGAAACGACAACCAGCCCTGACCTCTGAACTCCTGGGAAAAGGAGCTCAAGAGAGAGCATCACAGAAACAGGGGCGGGAAGAGAGTGGAGGAGACGCCGATCGTACACAATCCAGACGGGATCCAGGCCCTGAGGTGGGGCTGACGGCCTCGTGCCACGGGGCCGGTGTCCTTTGTTCCATCGGCCTTTTCTTGCGGCTCCGTTTGCTCCTCTTCTGCACCCGTCCCCGTGGAGAGCTTTCCCCTTACGCTTTTGCGTCACCTCTGGCCAGTTTCTCTCAACGCGCCCGACTGTAAGAGTCACCCGGGACTCTGAAATGCAGATTTCCAGGCTCCTTCCCCGGACGTTTGCCTAGGCGTTGGCCTTGGCATTCGGAATCTTAAAACGAGTGTCCTCGCCAGGCACGTGTGGAAACGATACCGGGAAGTAAGTGGGACCTCGCGGTGGGGGAAGGTGACACCTCGCCCCTCAGGGGCAGCAAACGTCTGATCACGGCCACCTAAGGCCCTCCCGTGTCCTCTCCACGGCCGTCACGCCATCTCTCCGGGCCACTGTTTCGGTTTCACATCTTTCGAATCATGTTTCTCTAACTTGGGGTCACAGGGCTTCTCGCCAGGGGAAAGCTGCAGTGTGCGCCCCAACATCTGGTTTTTCTTTCTTGTAATGCGGGTGTCCGACGTTAGCTCTGATTGCCTGCCCAGGTGTCCACCTCAGAGATGGCTTTCTAGAATAAACACATGGTCCACCACAGGACCAGAGAAGGAGGCAGGCCGCCTCCAGGGGACGGTCCGCGAACCAGGGAGAGGGCCCTCACCAGAACCTGACCACGCTGGC
>NW_011889005.1:930170-937298 GCF_000151845.1 Pteropus vampyrus
ACGCTTTTGCGTCACCTCTGGCCAGTTTCTCTCAACGCGCCCGACTGTAAGAGTCACCCGGGACTCTGAAATGCAGATTTCCAGGCTCCTTCCCCGGACGTTTGCCTAGGCGTTGGCCTTGGCATTCGGAATCTTAAAACGAGTGTCCTCGCCAGGCACGTGTGGAAACGATACCGGGAAGTAAGTGGGACCTCGCGGTGGGGGAAGGTGACACCTCGCCCCTCAGGGGCAGCAAACGTCTGATCACGGCCACCTAAGGCCCTCCCGTGTCCTCTCCACGGCCGTCACGCCATCTCTCCGGGCCACTGTTTCGGTTTCACATCTTTCGAATCATGTTTCTCTAACTTGGGGTCACAGGGCTTCTCGCCAGGGGAAAGCTGCAGTGTGCGCCCCAACATCTGGTTTTTCTTTCTTGTAATGCGGGTGTCCGACGTTAGCTCTGATTGCCTGCCCAGGTGTCCACCTCAGAGATGGCTTTCTAGAATAAACACGTGGTCCACCACAGGACCAGAGAAGGAGGCAGGCCGCCTCCAGGGGACGGTCCGCGAACCAGGGAGAGGGCCCTCACCAGAACCTGACCACGCTGGCACCCCGATTGCCATTTCCGGCCCCCACAGCTGCGAGAAAAACACGTCGCCGATGGTGTTTTGTTATGGCAGCCGAGCTACGACGCCCGCCCGCTTACAACGAGGAAGCTCTAAGAAGGGCGCCACTGCAGCCCGCAAGGGGGGGACTGCTCACTCCCGTGCCCGCCACGGGGGCGGAGGGTCGTTTTGCCAGACGGCTGGCAAGTAATCCTGCTCTGAAACCCCATTTTAGGTTACATTTTTTGTCCACTCACGGCCCTGACTTTCCTGGGCCGTGTTCTCCAGGGGCCAGACTCCGAACAGCAGATGTGTGTGCAAGAAGTTTATCAGAAGTGCTCTCGGGGTTAGCGGCTGTAAGGGAGAGAGAGGGAACGTTGGGTTAAAAGAATTCAAGTTCAAGTGTGGTGCGGATGCAACAGCGGGTTCGGATGATCGCACGAGATAGATTAGACCTTCGAGATGTCCCTAACTGCTGCGCGACGCTGCCAACTGGACGATGACTGCAGCCGGTCCCTCTGCAAGAAGCATAACCTCTGCAGGAGGCCAATCCTGGGAGAAGACTCGGCCTGCAGACATTAAAAGGCCACAGTCTTGGCACCTGGGGAATTGGGGTCTCTGTCTAGGAAATGGGGTGAGGCTTCAAGGTTCAACATGACCTCCGCTGTAATTCCCATGCAGAAGAGACCGAAAGGACACAACAGGGGTCGCCCTATTGAAAACTATCCCTAAAAATGTCCTGACGACGTTCTGATAGGCAGTCAACAAACGTAGTTCCTTGAGAGGGGACACAGCATAAGAGCTGACAACTCACTCGGACCATGAGCTTGGGAACCAGAGATGCAGGGACCAAGTGCTGAACTGGCCACCGTCACGTAACGTTGAGTCTGAGTTTGCCTTGCTTGTACCTTGACAACGACCATGCTGACATCATCACACAGAATTAAGGATCAGAAAGATGATATATGACAAGCATAATGCGCAGCAAGTCCCCTGCAATTATGAATCATTATTATTATCTATATTTTTGTGTCTCTTGTAAGCCTGACCTCCTGATGAGTGAAAGGCCAGCAGAGGCGATGACAGGCAGGGACACATGGGCCAGGGCACAGACTGAGAAGACGGGCCTCCTGCCCACACTCTGCCACCCGTGTCTTTTTACATCCCTGGTATTTACTTCCCCAATATAATTTTTCTAATATTAAAAATGAGTTATTTATTTCCACAATCCCCTTCGGTTCTCAGCTTTGATTTTCCATCATCTGTAAAATGAGGATAATAAACTGAATCTCACTGGGTTATGGCGAATCAAGTAAGATCACATATGGGAATGTGTTTTATAAACTGTAAAGTTTACGGGCCTTGACTGTGACAACAACAAATAGGCACGTGATACGCTTCTTTAAAGTTAAACCTCAGGCTTAGTTCAGCAGTCAATACAAATCGCTCTTGCAATTAACGACCGCGTTCTCCTCGGGTTTTCAGTCGGCATCTCACTAGACTGACCGTCTCTCTAATACTAGACACCTCTTGTTTCTCTCCCTTAGAACAGTTGACGGGGCAGATGAGGGCACAGGCTACGGGAACATCTCTTGCACGCACTAGCTAGGTGCTCATGAATAAGCACATTATCTTTGCAAGCCTTGGCGTGCTATTTGTCCAAGAAGTGATTTCAAAGGCTCTCTGCAGTTTTTATTTCATGATCATCTAGAGCTGAGTATTTTTGGGGGGGAGAAGAGGGTGTGTATATGTTTATGTTATAAAAGATAACTATGTCATCATCTTTAAAAAAATGTCGCACAATTTAATTCAAAATTCAAGTTGTTGTTGAAATCATCGGCTATTTCTCGAATGCTATTAACTTGCTTGACGATCCGCCAAAGGATTTATATGATGCAAATCTCTTAGTAACCACCAGGGTGGGGATTACTTTTTTTCCCCAACGAATGAAAGAATATTTCAGCTTCGGAGAGATCAACCAGCTCCTGGATGAACTTATAGAGGGGATAGGATGTCCCCCCAGAGTGAAAGCAGGGGAACAGAGCGAAAGGCCAGGGAACCTGAATGTCCTTCTCCGTCTGGCACTCAGTGGCGATCTAGAACTTGGCAAAACTCCACGTGTGGCGAAGGTTGAAGGTTAGACCCCTGGTGGGCAGAATCGCCTGGGTGTCTTACCCCTGCAGTTTTCCCAGACTGACAAAACACTCTCATTCAGGCTGCTTGTTAAGTGTCCCCATGTCCCTACATATCCAAGACGTCTCTTGGTTTCCCCTGCTTACGTCCCCACTTCCTTTTGGGGGGCCTCTTGAAAAGGAGTCCTCTGGGTCATCATAGGAGAATCGCTGTGGTGCCTTTTAGCTTGAGGTTTGGGGTAGGCTTTCTTCCCAAACGCAGCCCTTTCTAATGCTGCTCCATTCAGCCAGTCACCTGTTAGTTTCCTCCAGTGTCACCTGGACACCAGTACTACCTGGCCGCAGCCTGCAGAAGGCACGCAGGAAGCTCTCTGGCTGGTCACTGTAACGTGACCTGGGAGGAAGGTAGGATCTGTTAAGAGCACCTAACCAGTTCTCAGAAACATCATTTGAAAAGGAAAATTGCGTTTGCCTAATCCCTCATTTTGGGATTTGCCTCAGACAAAATTTTCATACCGATTTCATCATGTGACAAGCTAAGGTTGGGATTTCTGCCTATGAATCATCTAATTGAGGAAAGAAAAGGAAATAACCTCTCACCTGAACAATCTAGATAAGTAGCGTGTTTTCCACTAGTTTTCTGTGTAATTGCTTTATTACCGCAGCTTTCCTTGACAGCGCGTTTGTGATCATTGACGGCATAAAACACAAATTCTGAATCAGCACTTGTTACTCTGTTTCTCAATCTCGCCATTTGGTAGGCTATAAAAATAACAGGTTTTTCGAATGTAAGTTATGTTTACTTTTACTAGTTAAGTCGAAAACTTTTAAATACTTTTATTATAAGCTTTTGTGCCATGAAATTTTAAGTGTGTGTGTGTGTGTATGTGTGTGTGTATTTCTTCTTTGCTCATTTTATTACTGGAATATTGCTTTCCTGATTTATTAAAGCCCTTAAAATTATCAACTCTATATCTTTTTCATGTGTTGGAAATATATTTTTCTTAATCTGTTGTTGGTTTTAAATATTTTATTATGTCCTTTTATGTACAACAGTTTTATGGTTTTATTTTATCATTCTATGTACATTTGTCTTTATGATTTTTCCCTATGGTATTAGTCTTGGGGAGGCATTTCCCATCCTGTGGTTGAAATTATTTATTTTCCTTACAGTGCTTTTAAAAATTTTATTGCTAATATTTTAAACTTGAAATTACATTCGTCGATGCTTGGATTAAGTACCACATTTTTTTTCCAAATAATTTACCATTATTCATTGATAAATCCACCCCATTTCTCAGAGTTTAAGTCACCATTTACCATAGAAAACAGTTAAAAAATAATGAACACACACACACACACACACACACACACACACACACACAGACTTTGAGGTGTTTCTGTACTTCTGATTTTCTTCTATTGTTATATCTTTGTTTTGAAGCACGTCTCAGATTCTTGTAGACTCTTTCGCTTTTACTATTTGTAGATGCCTTTAGAATATTATTTGTGTATTGTTTGTTTTTGTAAACGGCACGATTTTCAAAGGCGACTTTAAAGCCGTGGGGCGGCCGGGCAGACTGTGCCTCTTTAGGCAGAGTTTGATGTCTGCTTACTATATTAGTGGCAGGGAAATTGGAAGAGGGGGTTGTTTAAGAGATGGCTCCAAGTGAGCAACAGTAGATGGTGGTAACTGGTAGGCATTGGGAGAGAAGGAAGACGGAGAGCGAGATGACTCTGGGGTTTTTACTTTATAACCAGTTATCACACTGATCAAATTAAAGGATGCCAGGCATGAGCTGGGACAATGGACTGGGCAGCCTTCCATTTGGACAGAAAACCAAGATACGTAAATTAGCAACGGGCCGTCTTTTCCTAATGCCTCTCAGCTGTCAGTTTCTGTAATTATCATCATTATTAAAGTCATAATGGTTTTAATGAAGGTGTCATCTAAACTGACACTTTGAAAATAAAGTGTGATGATGACTGAATTGGAGGCTTAAGATGACCTTAGAAAAATGCTCCAGGAACTTGAGAGTGTCCCAATTACTCAAGGATCTCTGAGTCAGCCACATGACTCATTCCATTCATTCGCTAGTCATTAGAAAGATTCATTTGAATTGACACCAGTAAGGCCTCCATGGCCCCCAGAAGCCCCCACCTAGGCCATCACACTGCTTCCTGGAGAAGAAATAGACCAAAGCTTTCATAACTCCAGTTACAAATGCTTTTCAACAGAAAAACGACAGAGAGAGACACCAGCAAACTGCACGTATGACGAGATTTATCTGATTGAAAAACGAATTCAAACTAATTGGTCCCCGCAATTCATAGGAGGTGAACGAGCTAGCAGTGTGTCTGGCCACTTCGCGGGCACTTTCTGATTTTCCCGCTACTTCCAGTGTTCGTAGAGAATAAACTTTTATCGGGACAAATGCCTTCTTGGTTCAAACATGCAAAATTGCTACCAGATCTCTAACTCAGTTTCATGCAGACTGTTCCCTTAAGTAATCATGTTTTCCTGAGTGAGGACCACACTAAATGCTATATAAGGCACAGACAAGGCCTCCTGGGCTTGGGTTCGAAATACCAAAGCCACTTGTATTGCCTCCCATGCACGCCTGGACGCTTAAGCCAAGTGTTTTTGGGTCCTCTTACTTCCTAGGTTTTAGGAAACAGAGTTACAAGCCTACTGAACGTTTGAGAAATCTGTTTGGGGTAACACCAGGAGAGAAGCAGAGTGACTAGAGGCAGACTCAGGAGCTTTAACCAAGAAAGCATCTGATGCGGAAGGTTCAAGAGACCCCCGGGAGGCAAAAGTGTCCAGCAGAACAGCAGATCTGGGGGAGACTGGCTCTACCAAGCCCACACTCTGTGACTTTGAGTAAGATGCCCAATGAAACATCTGCAAACCCTACCTCAAAGGGTCCTGTTGCTGGAAGACTGCTTCCTGCATAGTGGGCTCTTAACAGATAACAGTTCCACACCGTTATAGTTATCTAATTTCCTTGATTCCTATGGCAACCCAGATGTCATATATTAGCACCTCATCCCTTTGTTCTGAAAACAGTAAAGCAGTCTTCTTCCCCTTTGCTTCTTGTCTCAGATTCATTCTGCAGACCATATTCAGAATTCCTATCCGAAACTGCTCTTCCCATATCCAACATCCGGTATAAGAAATTTGCGGTAGCTAATTGTTCTTATGGAATTAAATGCCTAAGCTGTTTATTATCTGGGCTGGGGGGAAGGTGGCTTCATAAAGATATTAGGAAGAGGTTTTGGCAGATGCGCTTGGAGCCATAACTCAAGCTCGGAGCTGACCATGACACCCTTACCCACCGAGCCATCCAGGGAGATGAGTTTTTAGCTTGATCCCCGCGAGAAAATCTTTTAACTAAGATGCATCAACTGGAATGACCTAGATGCTTATATGTTATCCTTTTAATTCAAAGAAAAGGAAGTACACCACACACATACACGAGCACACCCTCCCGGAAGCAAACCGATTTGCACACAAATTTGCGGGTCCCCCTGATTTCTCACGCCCCCTGCATCCACCTCCCATCTATGAACGATTCTCATCAGCTCTGTGTTCAGAACGTTTCCCAGATCTGATGAGGCTTGATTTTCACTGTTGCCTCTGTATCCCCCCTTCATCTTCTCTCGTGTGGCCACTGAAATTGTCCCCTCCCTGGCCTGCCAGTTTCTGTTCTTGCTTCTCAAGAGTCTATTCTCCACAGAACAGCCAGAGTGGTATTTTAATAACCTAAGTCGAATTAATACCTGCGAATGTAAAACCCTCCAATGGAGTCTCCTAATAGGAATGTAAATTGTCTACGGCCGTGCCACCCTGAACACGCCCGATCCCGTCTGATCTTGGAAGCTAAGCGGGGTTGGACCTGGTTAGTACTTGGATGGGAGACCACCTAGGAGGACCAGGTGCTGTAGGCGTAAAAGATGAAAAATAAGGCTTGTAAGATGACAAGTTCCTTGCGATCTGTGAGGTCGACCAAGGGTTGCCTCACCTAAAAAAAAAAAAAAGGAATGTAAATCTGACTTCTCTGCCTTGAAAGAGGTGACTCAGCTTGGTCCTTTGCATCTCTCCAGATTTACTTCCTGCCATTTTCTTCCTTATTCGATATACACTATTGGCCTCCTGTTTTTCCTCCCTCCCTTCCTCTCTCCTTCCTTCCCTTCCTTCCATTCTTCCAGCATTATTGCAGTTTAATTTATGTGCAGTTTAATTTATATATACATGTAATATGTACCTCTTGGTGAATCTGGACATATGTCTACACTCACGCTGTCATCACCACGGCCGAGGAACCAAACATATCCATCATGGTCAAAAATGTCCTCACAGTCTTTCGTGTGCGTGTGTGTTCAGTAAGAACGGTTAACGTGAAGTCGGT
>NW_011889005.1:937348-949153 GCF_000151845.1 Pteropus vampyrus
GGTTTCCCCTGCTTACGTCCCCACTTCCTTTTGGGGGGCCTCTTGAAAAGGAGTCCTCTGGGTCATCATAGGAGAATCGCTGTGGTGCCTTTTAGCTTGAGGTTTGGGGTAGGCTTTCTTCCCAAACGCAGCCCTTTCTAATGCTGCTCCATTCAGCCAGTCACCTGTTAGTTTCCTCCAGTGTCGCCTGGACACCAGTACTACCCGGCCGCAGCCTGCAGAAGGCACGCAGGAAGCTCTCTGGCTGGTCACTGTAACGTGACCTGGGAGGAAGGTAGGATCTGTTAAGAGCACCTAACCAGTTCTCAGAAACATCATTTGAAAAGGAAAATTGCGTTTGCCTAATCCCTCATTTTGGGATTTGCCTCAGACGAAATTTTCATACCGATTTCATCATGTGACAAGCTAAGGTTGGGATTTCTGCCTATGAATCATCTAATTGAGGAAAGAAAAGGAAATAACCTCTCACCTGAACAATCTAGATAAGTAGCGTGTTTTCCACTAGTTTTCTGTGTAATTGCTTTATTACCGCAGCTTTCCTTGACAGCGCGTTTGTGATCATTGACAGCATAAAACACAAATTCTGAATCAGCACTTGTTACTCTGTTTCCCAATCTCGCCATTTGGTAGGCTATAAAAATAACAGGTTTTTCGAATGTAAGTTATGTTTACTTTTACTAGTTAAGTCGAAAACTTTTAAATACTTTTATTATAAGCTTTTGTGCCATGAAATTTTAAGTGTGTGTGTGTGTGTATGTGTGTGTGTATTTCTTCTTTGCTCATTTTATTACTGGAATATTGCTTTCCTGATTTATTAAAGCCCTTAAAATTATCAACTCTATATCTTTTTCATGTGTTGGAAATATATTTTTCTTAATCTGTTGTTGGTTTTAAATATTTTATTATGTCCTTTTATGTACAACAGTTTTATGGTTTTATTTTATCATTCTATGTACATTTGTCTTTATGATTTTTCCCTATGGTATTAGTCTTGGGGAGGCATTTCCCATCCTGTGGTTGAAATTATTTATTTTCCTTACAGTGCTTTTAAAAATTTTATTGCTAATATTTTAAACTTGAAATTACATTCGTCGATGCTTGGATTAAGTACCACATTTTTTTTCCAAATAATTTACCATTATTCATTGATAAATCCACCCCATTTCTCAGAGTTTAAGTCACCATTTACCATAGAAAACAGTTAAAAAATAATGAACACACACACACACACACACACACACACACACACACACAGACTTTGAGGTGTTTCTGTACTTCTGATTTTCTTCTATTGTTATATCTTTGTTTTGAAGCACGTCTCAGATTCTTGTAGACTCTTACGCTTTTACTCTTTGTAGATGCCTTTAGAATATTATTTGTGTATTGTTTGTTTTTGTAAACGGCACGATTTTCAAAGGCGACTTTAAAGCCGTGGGGCGGCCGGGCAGACTGTGCCTCTTTAGGCAGAGTTTGATGTCTGCTTACTATATTAGTGGCAGGGAAATTGGAAGAGGGGGTTGTTTAAGAGATGGCTCCAAGTGAGCAACAGTAGATGGTGGTAACTGGTAGGCATTGGGAGAGAAGGAAGACGGAGAGCGAGATGACTCTGGGGTTTTTACTTTATAACCAGTTATCACACTGATCAAATTAAAGGATGCCAGGCATGAGCTGGGACAATGGACTGGGCAGCCTTCCATTTGGACAGAAAACCAAGATACGTAAATTAGCAACGGGCCGTCTTTTCCTAATGCCTCTCAGCTGTCAGTTTCTGTAATTATCATCATTATTAAAGTCATAATGGTTTTAATGAAGGTGTCATCTAAACTGACACTTTGAAAATAAAGTGTGATGATGACTGAATTGGAGGCTTAAGATGACCTTAGAAAAATGCTCCAGGAACTTGAGAGTGTCCCAATTACTCAAGGATCTCTGAGTCAGCCACATGACTCATTCCATTCATTCGCTAGTCATTAGAAAGATTCATTTGAATTGACACCAGTAAGGCCTCCATGGCCCCCAGAAGCCCCCACCTAGGCCATCACACTGCTTCCTGGAGAAGAAATAGACCAAAGCTTTCATAACTCCAGTTACAAATGCTTTTCAACAGAAAAACGACAGAGAGAGACACCAGCAAACTGCACGTATGACGAGATTTATCTGATTGAAAAACGAATTCAAACTAATTGGTCCCCGCAATTCATAGGAGGTGAACGAGCTAGCAGTGTGTCTGGCCACTTCGCGGGCACTTTCTGATTTTCCCGCTACTTCCAGTGTTCGTAGAGAATAAACTTTTATCGGGACAAATGCCTTCTTGGTTCAAACATGCAAAATTGCTACCAGATCTCTAACTCAGTTTCATGCAGACTGTTCCCTTAAGTAATCATGTTTTCCTGAGTGAGGACCACACTAAATGCTATATAAGGCACAGACAAGGCCTCCTGGGCTTGGGTTCGAAATACCAAAGCCACTTGTATTGCCTCCCATGCACGCCTGGACGCTTAAGCCAAGTGTTTTTGGGTCCTCTTACTTCCTAGGTTTTAGGAAACAGAGTTACAAGCCTACTGAACGTTTGAGAAATCTGTTTGGGGTAACACCAGGAGAGAAGCAGAGTGACTAGAGGCAGACTCAGGAGCTTTAACCAAGAAAGCATCTGATGCGGAAGGTTCAAGAGACCCCCGGGAGGCAAAAGTGTCCAGCAGAACAGCAGATCTGGGGGAGACTGGCTCTACCAAGCCCACACTCTGTGACTTTGAGTAAGATGCCCAATGAAACATCTGCAAACCCTACCTCAAAGGGTCCTGTTGCTGGAAGACTGCTTCCTGCATAGTGGGCTCTTAACAGATAACAGTTCCACACCGTTATCGTTATCTAATTTCCTTGATTCCTATGGCAACCCAGATGTCATATATTAGCACCTCATCCCTTTGTTCTGAAAACAGTAAAGCAGTCTTCTTCCCCTTTGCTTCTTGTCTCAGATTCATTCTGCAGACCATATTCAGAATTCCTATCCGAAACTGCTCTTCCCATATCCAACATCCGGTATAAGAAATTTGCGGTAGCTAATTGTTCTTATGGAATTAAATGCCTAAGCTGTTTGTTATCTGGGCTGGGGGGAAGGTGGCTTCATAAAGATATTAGGAAGAGGTTTTGGCAGATGCGCTTGGAGCCATAACTCAAGCTCGGAGCTGACCGTGACACCCTTACCCACCGAGCCATCCAGGGAGATGAGTTTTTAGCTTGATCCCTGCGAGAAAATCTTTTAACTAAGATGTATCAACTGGAATGACCTAGATGCTTATATGTTATCCTTTTAATTCAAAGAAAAGGAAGTACACCACGCACATACACGAGCACACCCTCCCAGAAGCAAACCGATTTGCACACAAATTTGCGGGTCCCCCTGATTTCTCATGCCCCCTGCATCCACCTCCCATCTATGAACGATTCTCATCAGCTCTGTGTTCAGAACGTTTCCCAGATCTGATGAGGCTTGATTTTCACTGTTGCCTCTGTATCCCCCCTTCATCTTCTCTCGTGTGGCCACTGAAATTGTCCCCTCCCTGGCCTGCCAGTTTCCGTTCTTGCTTCTCAAGAGTCTATTCTCCACAGAACAGCCAGAGTGGTATTTTAATAACCTAAGTCGAATTAATACTTGCGAATGTAAAACCCTCCAATGGAGTCTCCTAATAGGAATGTAAATTGTCTACGGCCGTGCCACCCTGAACACGCCCGATCCCGGCTGATCTTGGAAGCTAAGCAGGGTCGGGCCTGGTTAGTACTTGGATGGGAGACCACCTAGGAGGACCAGGTGCTGTAGGCGTAAAAGATGAAAAATAAGGCTTGTAAGATGACAAGTTCCTTGCGATCTGTGAGGTCGACCAAGGGTTGCCTCACCTAAAAAAAAAAAAAAGGAATGTAAATCTGACTTCTCTGCCTTGAAAGAGGTGACTCAGCTTGGTCCTTTGCATCTCTCCAGATTTACTTCCTGCCATTTTCTTCCTTATTCGATATACACTATTGGCCTCCTGTTTTTCCTCCCTCCCTTCCTCTCTCCTTCCTTCCCTTCCTTCCATTCTTCCAGCATTATTGCAGTTTAATTTATGTGCAGTTTAATTTATGTATACATGTAATATGTACCTCTTGGTGAATCTGGACATATGTCTACACTCACGCTGTCATCACCACGGCCGAGGAACCAAACATATCCATCATGGTCAAAAATGTCCTCACAGTCTTTCGTGTGCGTGTGTGTTCAGTAAGAACGGTTAACGTGAAGTCGGTCCTAGTAACATATTTTAAGTGCATTATACCATGTTGCTAACTATAAGTTACCATGTTGCACAGCAGATTCTCTAGAATGCACTCATCTTGCATGACAGAAACTCTGTACCCAGCAGAAACAATCCCCAGTCCCCCTGTCCCCAGCCCCTGGTGACCACCGTCCTATTTTTCACTTCTATGCGGTTGCCTGTTTCAGATACATATAGCTGGAATCATGCGATACTTGTCCTTCTGTCTTGTCTCTTTGTTGATCAATCTTCACTCTTTCTGATCTTATGGTATGTGTCACATGACACCCTATCTTTTTACTCAAATATTCCTCCCCAATATTTGAGTATAGCTATGTCCTTGTTATCATTCAGGTGTTGCTCAAATGTTACCTCTTAATCGAGATTTTTCTTATCAATCTACCCTCTTCCTACACAGCCAGTCGCTCTATCACGTGACTTTATTATATTTTCATTGGAATATCAATTAATTAATTTGTTTATTTATTTCGATTGATTGCTTGACTGATGATGGGTCATCACTGGTGTCTAGACTGGGTATTGACACCTAGAACCGTGTGTATTCCGGAGGAGGAAGGCACTCGACACTCGTTCAGTGACTAAGTGGATCTGGACAGGATCACACAAACTCACGCGGTCGAACCATCGCGTTTTACAGACGGCCGGGTGGCCTTATTCCTCCTGACGAGGGTTTGGGACGCCACCCCTGTGGCACTGCTCCTTCCTGTTCCCACCGTGTTACTCTAGGCTTTGATTATTCTCCGTAGTAACTTTCTCATAACACACTGCGCTTAGGAAATAGACAACCACCGTATGGTTTATTTATTGTGAGTCTGAGAGTAAGTTTTAGAGCTTCACAATGTTATGTACACATTTTATAGGAAAAAGAGAAAGGTTCGGGTTGACGATGGCTCTCAGGATCCCCGTGTTCTGTGGCTTCGCTGTCACAGAGTGGTCCTCGACCTCCCTGTTTTCTAGTCTCTCCACCAGTCCCCATGTCTTGCTGCTCCCCAGACCCCCCAACTGGGCTGGTTTGTTTTTTTTTTTCCCCACCAAGAATTTCCTTGTATCCCTCAATGTTGAATGTGTGCGCATTTTTCAGAATGAAAGCAGCCGTCTCCCAGATTGCTTGTCTTTGAGTCATCGTTGCATTGTTATTAAAAGTGCTTGTTCATTCCCTAATCCTTCAATCGGTGATTTCTTTGGGAAACTCTAAGTGAAAGTAAATATTTGGAAACACTTGAAAATTTTGGGCACCGTCTCCATCTGCGTTCTTCAGTGTGGCATGTAATATTTGCTCTAGACTCATTATAAACGGGGAATGAAATTAGGATTATTTGGGGACCTTTTCTTTACAGATCTAACCTAGGGTTTGTCGTAGTCACACTCACTCTAACCCAGGCCGTGCGTGTGTCTCTGCGTGTGTTTCTTTTGTTCTTGCTTTTGGTGATAGCTCATGGACATGCAGTTTTATATGAAAGGTGATACACGGTAAACTCAATTTTCTTTTACATTTGGTCGTTTTTGAAAAATACATTGAATTTATTGTAGCCATACCTAAAATTGGATGTGAACTGTATGTGCCTGCTAAAATCGGAAGAGAGGAGAGGGAAAGGGAGAAAAAAACGTGGGGATGAGCATGTGCTTTCAAATAAACTCTGAGCAAATTGGAATTTGTTCAACCTAATCCTGAATTTTTTAATTCCATACTTTCTGTCATCTAAATGTAGAGAAGCAGCCGGTTCGTTTTCCGACTGACTCTTCTTTTCATCTTTACCATAATCTCTACCATTTCAAATTGGCAAGAGAAATAGAAAGAAAGAGAACAGATAGTGTCAATTATTACTAAAATTATAGTTAATGATTTGGAAGCCGTTGAGAGTTTATTAACTAACACACTACACGAAAAGTGTGTTCAACTTTTTGTTCATCTCTGGATTTGCAGCAGGCCCTGTGCTAGGCTCTGGAGGACTTCATAGAAAACCATGCACAATCCCTCCTTTGAAGATGTTTAGAATTTCATAGAGACATGGAGAATAAACGGGCAACGCCCACGAAGTCAGATAAGTGTTACACAATATGGAACATTGCAGGGTCCTCAGGGGTGTATAGTACGGGGCCAGGGGCAGTGTTGGTTGATGCAGGTCCCTTGGCGGAAGTGACGTGAAGCTGAAAATTGAAGAATGGGTGGGACTTAACTGGGGGGAGGGTAGAAAAGAACCCTGTGTACAAATGTGCCAAGGCAGTGGACATTTTGTGTGTGAGGACTTGAAAACAGTAGAATGTGGCTGGAAGTCGAGGGAGCCTTAGGAGGTGGAAAGCTTACCCAGTATTAAAGGGGCTCGTGAGCCAGTTTAAACAGTTGGGGTCCCCTCATTGAGAGCAGCGGGGACCACTGCAGGTCACCAGCATGTGACAAGCGTTCCTCTGCCACTAAGTCCTTTCGCCTCTCCAGTTCTAGGTCTTGCCGCTGGAAGTCAAGGGTCCGGGGTGTATGACCCGCCAGGTAACACATGGTGAGGTGCTTTGTCTGTAAAATAGATGTTTAATAGTACCCTGATCCACAAAGTTCTAAGGCTGTCAAGTCATACCGTAATCTGAACAAGATAAAGGGTCTCATTCACATCACAGTCAATCTGGCTGAGTTTTCGTAAGGATTAAATAGGTTGATATGTATAATGGTATTAGAGCAGGGGCTGGCCCAGAGAGTGCCGTGTAGGTCTTAGCTATTAGGACTGATGCGTTGGGGCTTTTTCCCTGTAATTTTGATAAGCTTTGTTTTCTCTCTCTCTCTTGAATAAGCTGGGCCATAGCCTCAGGCCCATCGTGACAGTCACAGGGCATGGGGCAGGCGTAGGGATGGAGGCCTCAGTGCCTTCTCTTTGACCCCCGGCACTGTCTTATCTTAAGAGGAGCCTGGTGGGCACACCTGTTGACAAGCTATCCCAACTGTCAATCCCAAGCGCCAGCCATAGCACTCCAGTCGCTGAAGGCAGACACCTTTTTGCTACCTCTCAGCTGAAATGCGCATACACCTGCAAGGTAGTTTGCCTTTGGGAGGAAAGGTTCTTGGAAAGTGACTCAGACAAGCCGGCAAGTGGGCGTGAAGCTCTTGGGGATTTTAGAGACTGAGTCTGCAGACAGTGGGTTAGAAGAAAGAAATGAATTCTCATAGGTGAAGCCATACGCTTCATGGCTGCACGGGCTCCTTGCCCGGTGGGGTAGGGCACGGCTGGTGAGGATAGAGTGGACTCTCCAATGCGTGGACATCCACAGGAGGGGCTTTGGTGGCCAGATGTGTTAGCACCTGGAATAACCACTTCTAAGATAAACTGTAAGGTCTCAAGACCAGAGGACTCGCCATGTTCAGCTTCGTCTAAGTGGCCCTAAGGCAGAATCCGACTTATGAAACAAACTCACCGGCACCTCCAACACGGCATTCAACCAGAGCTGGTTAGAGACCCACAGAAGGCAGGCCTTGCCATCGAGATCTAACCGAGCGAGAAAGAGCATGGCCTCTCTTCCACCACAGAGCAAAAACAAAGTCTAATCCAATGAAGATGCTGAGGCTGGGGACGCGTCTCTTCAGAAAACAGTGCAGGTTAACGTGAGGCGTTTGACCGGCCAGCTGAGCAACATGTGACAGTGGTGACTGGTGAAAACCTGGGTTTTACATGTTTAAAGAAGACGCTCCATTTTCGTTTTCCACCGATTTACTAAACATTTGAGATTCTTCAATTATTCAGTTCCTCTTCTAAATTCCGGGGTTATTTAGACTAAAAGATAGGGAATTGGAAATTCATCAAGCAGAAAATGTAATTAAAATGTGTTTGCCACAGCAGAGGTAGGTACAAATTATAAATAAAAGCAGAGAGAGAAAATGTTGAAGTCAGAGCCTTTAAACTATAATAAGTACTAGAAGGAACAAGAAAACGTTCATTTTCTTTTATGCATTTGATATTACTTATGGGAAGGCTGCTTATTTAGACAGTGATATCATAGTCAAGGAAACACAGCCAACTTTGGGTCAATGTCCCCCCGAAAAGATACGCAGCTCTAAGGAGCTCTGTGAAATGCCTCTTATATCTCAAAACCAAGATTGGGACGAAACAGTCTAATAGATAAACTTTCTCCCTTTCAGTGACAAATCTTCTCAAGGCACGCAAATTTAGGGACTAAAAGCCTTATAATTTCAGTGGAATACAGCCACACAAGTGGCCCTTCTAGCAAAGACTTCAGTGTTCCCTTTCTTACCTGTTCTGCTTCGTTTTTCTCCTCCTTGTTTAAGGATGAGGTAATTCCATGAATGCTCCATGGTCACATGGCCTTTGCTGTTCCGTGTCCCTCCTTCAGCAAGAAATTCAAGAAGCACTTTGCACACCGCATACATAATCTACTTCTGGGAAACAGGCTATCGACGTTCCCTTTAAAGCTGGTTTTTTTTTTTTTCTTTCTTTCTTTCTGCCTTCTTGTATATTTGTTCTAATGCGTCAGAAGTCTGAATCAGAATTATCAAAGTGACAGCTTAGAATGTAAGTGCTAGGAATATACTTGGTTTTATATTTTTTACTTATTTTTTTTCTCTTTGGCCACTGAAGCTCTAACATGAGTGACTTACATTCTGGTTATGCTACAGCATAGGTTCTTCCTGTTCTCCAAGGGGTGTTACAGGTGCTTCAAAATATACCTGAACCAAATTCTTAGACTCTTTAAAACCAGCCGAGAATACCATATGGCATTTTAGGGGAAATGGTGCCAGAAAATAGAAAAAATAAATAAATTAAATTAAAAACAAGACAGCGTATTCGACTTCTAGTGAGTTTAAAAATTAGTAACATTTTTAATCCTGTAGATTTCAAAATAAAAAAATATATTTTAGAATAAAAAGGATACGATTGGCTTTTGGTATAATCAAAGTAATCTTTAAATCAGTATCCCGACATGTATATCTGTAAAGGAGTTTTACTCTATCTTCAGATTTTATTGAGTACAAAAGTACAAATATGTCATAAAAATGCTGACCATGACAAATAGTGGCTATTAGTGAAAACTGCCACCCAGCCGATTATCCTAATGGTCAGTAAACATTTAAGGAACATCTATTGTCTCAAAGTCTCGCGCTGGGTACCGATAAAACAATGTCACATACAGCCATCCTAATGTCCGTTTAAGGCAAATCCTACCCTACAAACTTGGGTGGCAACAGAAACCATTTGTCCAACCAAAACTATCTGGGATTAAAATGGAAGAATTCTGGTGGTCAAAACAAATTGTACTAGTCCCCTGAGGTTTGCTGTTCGGTTTACTTTAGTAGGAACTAGTCGATTACTTATACTTTTCGGATGGAGGCAGTAAGTGTGCAAAAGCATTTCTACTTCACGTTCAGCACGAGGTGACTCTGTACTTGGCACAGTGAAGAGAAAAACGCAACGTTCACGCGCATATGTTTGCGGCGTGAAGAATCGGATGCTTGCCTTTTCCCGGTTTCTGGTCTAATTATTTCCGTTCCCATACACAGCCACCCTGCTAAAAGGTGCTGTTTTATCTTTTGTTTTACAAATGAGGAAGATAAGGCCCAGTAAGCCTAGTGATCGGCCCAAGGGGGCAAGGTGTATGAGTGACAAGCCACAGTGTAAAGCCAGGCTGACCCGAACCCATGAATAAAAAGTAAACGAATGTGTCTAACGCTGCTCCTTGTGCCCCGGTCCGGCCGAGCTTGGGAAGGGCCGGGGATCTGTGTTTCTAGCCCCTTCTGCATCTCAGACACATGCATGCTGCTAAACACACACCACGTGTCAGGTCCTGTGCTAACCGTCCATGCCTGCCCTCAGGGACACGAGGCTGGGGGTCGCCCAGTGAGAAAACCAGCTCGTGTGTCTTGCCTGAGGCCGGGAACCTGCCCAGCTCCCCCTGACTGGCCTCCACACCCATCGTCCTTCTCCACCAGTTGCTTTTCAAGAACGGTCCCCAAACAGGGATGGGCCTCCCGTGAGTGACGCAAACTCCTCACAGATCCCCGTCCAGGCTCTCATCGATAAAGCAGAAATCGTCACACCGATCCAGCCTCCCGGGTGCTAATGGGTCAGCTAATATTTGCAGATTGTTTTGGAAATGTTAAAGGCTGAAGGTTTTTAAGACTGCGCTGTGCTTTAACAAAAACACATAAAACCAGAAAGCAGAACAAACCATTCTTCGGAGCCCTCACAGAAAGGGTGGGCGCCAAAGAGATAACAGCACAATTATAATGAAGGGAATGAAGTCTAAGGCAGAGCAAGAAATGACATTGTCGCTTCTGGAGTGAGTGGGAAGAGCCTTCGGTGGTTTTAATCCACAGACTGGGAGGGAGACGGAGAGAGGAAGAGCAGGCTGGGGGGACAGCAGCCCGCTGAGCCCAGCACTGCCACCCCCGCATCCAGCAAGCATCCTCACACACAGCTCAGCATCCAGCATCCATCTAAGCTACCTGTCTCGAACTAATTCTAACTCTCTCTCTGTCTATCTCTCTATCCCTCTATCTCTATCTCTCTCTATCTCTCTCTATCCCTCCCCAACTGTCCTAGGAAGCAGAAAGCTAGAGCTAAAAGGAAAACTTGGAACTGTTATGTGAAATCCTTTATTTGGCTATTTGAGAACCCAGTAAGCTAAGTGTTTTGTTTTGGGCATGGCCTCCGAGGCACTCACAAAAAGCCTGGCCAGAATCCCTCTCTACCCACTTCCTCCAGCCGTCGGCACTCCCTACTCTGCGGCTTTGGCCAATGACAGGCTACTGCGTGCCCCCCATGCTTCCGTGCTGTCTGTCTCTGCCCTCTCCCGGATGGCTCTCCCCTTTGTCATTCCAATTGTGGTTTTTCGGTTTAACATTCCCTCGAACCTCTGAGAGGTGTCATTATTAAGCCCTTTGTGCACATGAGTTAGGTGAGGCTCACAGAGGTAGCTCTTCGGGACTCATCCCAGCTAGTAAGTGATGACGCTCGGGCAGTCTGAGCGATGGTGGTGGCCGAGGCGAGCCACCTCAGGAAGGTCACTCCCCCTGATGGCAGCACAGGTGCTTTCCAGGAGCTGCCATTTTATCTGGATCTTGACAAAGAAAGCGTTCTCCACACACAGAGAAGGAAAGAGCCCTCTGTGGGCGGGTGGTGGCATCCAAGGCAGAGCTAACCCAGGGCGAGTGGTTTAATGGGACACATGAGAAGTAGGAGCACCTGGGGAGGAGGCGTGACAGGGTGGGCTGGAGAGGGGACGTGGAGAGGTGCTCGTTGGAAGGGTGGCTTATGCTGTGCTAAGTTCCGGCTGTTGACAAGGAGGGGTCATAAAATCAAAGATCTATCCAGGAGAGCAGAAAGCGAATTGCCACGTTTTTTTAATACCACAGGAAAACAATAGGAGAGTGGAAATTGTGAACGTAGAGGAGCTGTCTGAACTTTTAAACTTCAGGGGAACTAAATTTACTTCAAAATGAACAGCAGAACAGTACGAAGATCCAATTCCCTACCAAGTCTGTAAGATAAAGGAGAAT
>NW_011889005.1:949203-955007 GCF_000151845.1 Pteropus vampyrus
TGCACATGAGTTAGGTGAGGCTCACAGAGGTAGCTCTTCGGGACTCATCCCAGCTAGTAAGTGATGACGCTCGGGCAGTCTGAGCGATGGTGGTGGCCGAGGCGAGCCACCTCAGGAAGGTCACTCCCCCTGATGGCAGCACAGGTGCTTTCCAGGAGCTGCCATTTTATCTGGATCTTGACAAAGAAAGCGTTCTCCACACACAGAGAAGGAAAGAGCCCTCTGTGGGCGGGTGGTGGCATCCAAGGCAGAGCTAACCCAGGGCGAGTGGTTTAATGGGACACATGAGAAGTAGGAGCACCTGGGGAGGAGGCGTGACAGGGTGGGCTGGAGAGGGGACGTGGAGAGGTGCTCGTTGGAAGGGTGGCTTATGCTGTGCTAAGTTCCGGCTGTTGACAAGGAGGGGTCATAAAATCAAAGATCTATCCAGGAGAGCAGAAAGCGAATTGCCACGTTTTTTTAATACCACAGGAAAACAATAGGAGAGTGGAAATTGTGAACGTAGAGGAGCTGTCTGAACTTTTAAACTTCAGGGGAACTAAATTTACTTCAAAATGAACAGCAGAACAGTACGAAGATCCAATTCCCTACCAAGTCTGTAAGATAAAGGAGAATAAATAGCAGAATAACATCCCACAGATGATGACAACATGTCAGAAAGATCAAAACGGTAGCATACGCTTTCAAAACTGGCCGAAAGACATCAAGAAGTGCATCTAAAACATGAAGAAAAAACAGATATCAGAACTTATAAAACCCTCAGAAATTAGGCGACAGAACTCATAAAAGGAACTGTAAAGATCGGGACACTATTTTAGAAAAGAAGAGTTAACCAGATGGACACAAAGCGAACAGATAACAAATAATACCTGAATAGTTATAATAACAAAAAAGTAAGAAACATTCATGGAAAATTAAAAAGCCTGAGCTGACGCCACCCTGGGCCACCCCACCATCCGGCTGCCCGAGCTTACGGCTTGGCCTGTTTGCCCCAAAGAGAGGCCTCATCCGGGCCTCTGAGGGGCCATTGTGAAAAATCCAAATATGTCCTGAGGAGAAAAGGGTTTTCTAGGGGCAGGAAGACAGGGACGTGGAAGGTCGCTGGTCCAGGGACACTCTGGCATGATGGACAGCCACTGAGGAGCCTGAGGACGGGAATAGCAGTGCTGGCTGCGACGTGGCCACTGGTGCCCCTGACGGCAAGATAGTGACCAGCACTGAGGGGGACTGGAGCGAGGCAGACACGTGCCAATGGAAGGAATGCTGGCTCCCAGGCCCCGTCTCCCAGGCCCTTCTTGAGGAAGCGACTGGTGAGCTAAAGGAGGAAGGGCTCTCAGAATCCCGCTGACCAGAAGCGGGAGCTCAGGAAATTGAGATGGAAGGCGTGACATCATCACGATAGCTTTTTCTTCCCCTGTGGGTGACACTGAGACGTGCCCGTCGTGTTTGAAGGGTCTCTGTTCACTGTCTGAGTGCAACGCCTTCGGTGAAATAACTTCAGAAAACCTTACGCGTGGAAAATGCCTTCCGTCGTCTCTATGTTTAGATGCTGCTGGGATTTGCAGAAATCTCATGGCTATTAGCAATGATTTTTCCTCCTCTCGCCGGTTTTCGTGCATTCCCTGGCCAACCTTCCAGTCTCTTCCACGGCTCGCTTGCCCAGGCTTCTGTGGCTTCTGTCAGGGATCGTGAGGGTTATTGCTCATGGTCCGATTCATCAAGTTCCCGAAGGATCTCGCGCCGTGATGTACAAAGCGACGTTCGCGGCCGTGAAGCATCGGCTTGGAGGCGCGTCGGGTCTGCGCAGGTCATCGACTGCTTCCCAGGGCGGCCCTTGTCCTGGTCTCCACACAACCAGGCGCCACGTCCTGCCGATTCTTCTTCCCAGACGTCTCTCAGAGCTGTCTCCTCGCTGCCACCCCTCGCCCGGTGGCCTGGCGCCGATGCCAGCCTTCATCCTCCCTGCCCCGGACAATGGCTGAAGACGCGCAAGCCCTCCCCATCACTCACCTCGCTGCCCTCCACGCCGCTTCTGGGGCGATCGCGCTGATTCCTAAGATGACAATATCACCCTGCACAACCTCTCTGCTAAAAATATGTCAGTCTCTCCAAGCTGCCTCTCAGAAACACTACAATCCTAGATCATGAACAGCAAACAAGTAGTAAGAGTTAACCACGGGCCGGTGTTCTGAGCGGTCGACATACATTAACTTACATCAAAACACCGGGAGAAACCTCCATTTCCGTGGGAAGGAAACTCAGGCTCAGGAATTTCAAACAGTGCTCCACGGTCATCAGCCAGAAAGTGGGGAGCTGAGCGTCATACTGGGGCGGTGTGATCGGAAGGTCTGCGTTTTTACCCATCGTCCTTACAAACTCAGCTCTGCCTCCGGCTCTGCCTGTCCTAAAACTCCGTGAACTGTTACTGCAGGTTCCATCACCTTGTGTTTTTGTCCAACTTGGACCCGCTGTGCAGTTCTTTTTTCTTTTTTCCATCGTTGGGCTGCGCTGGCTAATAGTTTGTAGAGGGCGTTCGCATCTATGTTCGTGAGATACTCGCCTGTACTTTTCCTTTCTTGCAATGCCTTCATCTGGTTTTGGCGTGAGAGTGATGCCGGCCTCATAGAATAAGTTAGAAATTACTCCGCTATGTGGCAGAGATGGCGAAGAATTGGTGCCATCTCTTCCTTAAACATTTGGTAAAATTCACCAGTGAAATCATCTGGCCCCGATGCTTTCTTTTTTTCTGTTGTTTTTTTTTTTTTAATTTTTTTTAAGGATTTTTTCATTGATGATTTAATTTACTTAATAGATCTAGGAATATTAACATTATCTACTTCACCTTGTATGAGCCTTAGGAGTTTATGTCTTTCAAAGAATTAGTCCATTCCATCTAAGTTATCAAGTTTGTGGGTATCGAGCTGTTCATAGTATTCCTTCATTATTTTTTTCATGACCATGGGATCGGTGGTGATAATGGCTTTTACAAATTTCTGATGTCAGTAATTTTTATTTTCTCTTTTTCTTTCTTGGTTAGCCTGGCAAGAGATTGGTGGGTCCTTTTTATTTCTAAATGCAGCAGTTCATCAGCATTTTCTTACAAGCATTTCTGCCAGTTTCAGGTCTAGAGGCTTCTGCTCTGGGTAAGCAGGTCTCACTTGTGACTCTCAGGAGTCACTTTTCCCCCGCCAGATTCCACGGTGGTGATTTGTCCTGCAAACTCAGTCTCTGATTGGTCCACGTAAGTTGTGGATTTTCAGTTTCTCTAAGATGTTGGTGTTGTGGGGACAGGAACGATAATTGCCCAGCACTTTTCCTGTTGGAGCTGGAACCAGAAGTCTTCCCTTGGACTTTAGGTGGTCTGTATCCCTCTTCTGGGCTATGAACCCATCATTAGTGAATGTTTTATAAGCTCCCCATCACCTGCACCTAGAAAGTGGCACAGAACTGCGGCCAACAGCCAGGTGCCCACCCAGATCCCCTTGCATCCTTTGACTAGCGCCGCGTGTCCATCACCAGTTTCTGCGTGCTTTGCTGCTAAAGGCTCACATGTGAGGCTTTATTCAGACAGTTGGCTCTGGGCCGCCAAAGCTGCTTTGTGTCTGTGAGGAGCCAGAAGTATCTTGGAGTTCACTCTCCTGGCCAAAGTGAACAAAGTCGTGTGATTATAAAAGTCCAGCTCTCTTGCCTCAAGCCAGGGTCAACTCTGCGTGAAAACTTTCAGTCCAGGTATCTCTGCAGGATTAGTCTGACTCTGGGGTCCTCACTGGAAAACGGACCCGAAGTTTTTGCTCTTCTTCTCATCGCTCACTAAATCGCTTGCATCTCGAGTACCCAACCTAAGGCGAGTATGTAAGAGTCAGGCAATAAATTGGAGGTATGGGTCAAGATTCATTGTTTTGCAATGTGGATGACCAATTCTTCCAGCCCCATTTGTGGAAAAGACTATCCTTTCTCCGTTGAATTGCCTTTGAACCTCTGTTGAAAATCAATTGATCTTATTTGTATGGGTTTATTTCTGGACTCTATTCTGTTCCATTGATTTATGTGTCTGTGCTTTTGCCAGTATAAGATTGTCTTGATTACTATAGCTTTAGACTATATCTTGAAAGATGGTAGTTTGAGTCCTCCAACTTTGTTATTGTCCAGAATTGTTTCTGCTATCTTAGTTTTTTTTGCTTTTCAAAATAAATTTTGAATTTGACTGTTGATTTCTCCAAAAGTCTGGTTAATGTTTTGTTTAGAATTATGTTTAATCTATAGATGAATTTATTAGAATCGATATCTTAACAGTATTGAGTCTTCCAATTCATTGTAGCATGGTTTATTTCTTCATGAATTTAGGCTGCCTTTGATTTCTCTCATCACTGTTTTGTATACAAATCTTACACATATACTAGATTTATTTTCAAGAGTTCAGTTTTTTTAATCTGTGTGTTTCTTCCAATTTTCAATGGTCATCACAATTGAAATACAACTGACTTTTGTATATTGACTTTGTATCCTATAATCGTGGCAAACTCACTTATTAGTTCTCATATTTTTATACCCCACAAACTCCTAATTGGTTATGGCATACTTTTCTCTTAATATAATTCTGTATTCAATTTCCTAATCTCTCATAAGGGTATTTTTGTTCATATTAATAGGATATATTGTTCTGTAATTTTCGTTCCTTCTAATGTCTGTCTGGTTTTGGTATCTGATTAATGCTGGCCTCATAAAATAATCAGAAATGTTTCTTCCTGCTCAATGTTTGTGAAAGAGCTTGTATAAAATTGATATTTTACCTCCTCGAATGTTTGGTAGAATCTGCCAGAGAAGACCTTTGAGCCAGTGGTTTTCCTTTCTAAAAAATATTCCATGTCCTCAATAGTTCTAAGAATATTCAGGTTATCTGTTTTTACTTTCTCTAACTTTGTTAGTTTGTGTCTACAAGTACGTGGTCCACTTCATCTAAGATGCAGAATTTTTCTGGTATATGTTGCTTGTAATAATTCTATGATTTCCTGTTAATATTTTTCTTGCGTTGGTGATAACCTCTCTTGCATTTCTGATATTGGCAATTGTGACTTCCATCATCTTTTTTTTGGATCAACTTGGTTGTATATTTATCAATTTTATTGATCTTTTAAAAAACGTGTCTTTTTTCATTGATTCTTGTCAGTGTTTTAATTTCTGATTTCATTACAATCCGCTCTCATCTTTATTATTTAATTTCTTCTGCTTTGGGGGGTTTAAGTTGCTCTTTTTTTATTTTTTTAAGGTAGAAGTTGAGATAATTGATTTCTGGCCATTTCAAAAACTTAATTTATTTTAAAAATGTTTAAACATATAATGCTATAATTTCTTCCAAGTGCCATTTGTTACTTTTGCCAATTTTTGCTTTCTTACATTTTTACTTTGCTCAACTAAAAATATTTTCTAACTTCCCATGTGACTTCCTCTATGACCACATGTTATATTTAAGTATATTTTTAAAATTTCCAAACATAGGATTTTTTTTTCAGGTATCTTTCTTTTATCAGTTTCTACTTTTATTCTATTCGGGTTAGAGAACATGCTTGGAATGATTTAAAATATTTTACATTTTTACAAGTTCGTTTCACGGCCCTTAATATGGTCTTTCATGATGGGTGTTTCATGTGCACTTGAAAGAACGTGGATCCCGCTATGCTTGGGTCTAGTGTTTACAAATGTCCGTTATGTAAATTTGGTTGATCATGTTTTTTCATGTTTTCTCTTACTGATTTTTACCAACACATTCTATCAGTTGCAGAGATGGATGTTTAAAGTGCCCATAT
>NW_011889005.1:957747-970349 GCF_000151845.1 Pteropus vampyrus
CCGCTCGCCCTAGTGGCGGTGCCTCCCTACAGCAGAGGTGTGTGAGCTTGGGTCCTGAGTGACACTGGCCCGTTGAGTTCTGCTCTGAAGTCACACTCGCCAAGCCTGAAACTACTATCAACCCGACCGACATCCTAATCGATTTGCTTCTAAGAACAAAAGGTTCTGAGCCATCGAAACAAATGTTCAGGTTACTTAGCAAAAATAGTCATCTCTTTATAAATGAATAAACTGACATCTTGGTGGGTACATGCGTGCCAGTTGAGCTGAGTCTCAGAAAGTCTGCTTATTCTGGTTCATTCTGGTTGAACTGACAAAGTCGAGCTGCTGCATCCGCAAATCTGAGGATGGACCTCGCTCTGCCAATGGCCTTTTAAGCCAATCACATGGAAGCAAACACCACATGCCAATCTTTTCATGAGGATTAGTCAGCAAAGCCACCATTTGAGCAGTAGTGATGGATTCGATTATTGTTCACCAAACACCATGGCTCCCCCTCACCGCCTGGGGTGGGTGTGCATCCCTGTGCCGCTGACTTCGCAGTTGGCCGTGACTTGCTTCGGGCAACAGAATCTGAAGAGACAGGAAATGGGCGGCGACTTTAAACACTTGTATGGTTTCACAGGTCCCCTTGTCCTGCTGCAGGTGGCCACCGCCTCTGCAGTCCGGGTCTCCGAAGGAGACGTGGAATAAACATCTGTTGGATATGCCATGGAGATTTTGAGTGTTTTTTTTTCTGTTGCACTAATAATCGATTAATTAATTAATATATCTGGTGTCTATCACAATCATTTTGGCCTTTGCACCGTCCGTGGCTTGACCCCCTCACATCGAGATTGCATTTCTGCCCAGGTCCGATCTCTGATGAAGTGTTCTTCACCACAGTGTCTGTTTCTGTCCCCTGGATTTGGTTTTTGGCCTCAGATTTTTCAGTATTTAGACTCCAGCTTCTTGGGTCACCTACATCGCCTCTGATTAGAGTCCTTCGCTTTGTTTTCAATTTCCTGAAAATGGAAATCCAAGCTTGCCTCCTGGCTGGGCCTGCCTTGGCATCTCTACAATCAGGCCAGCAAAAGGGGTCAGGGGGGAAGGTGGGGAGGTCTGGACTCTGACGGGCCATCAGTGCAAATTTAGCAAGTTGAGGCCGCTCTGTGACACCTGAGGCAACAGCCAGCCTCTTGGTCCTCTCAGCCCAGACCTTGTGACTGCCGGAAAGGGGAGAACACAACAGAAGCCAGGCACGTCCAAAGTCTCACGAGGTTTCCCGGGAAGGCGTGGGCAGCGTGCTGGAGACACAGCCCCTCCTTCCGCAGCTCCCCTGCGGTGGCTAGCCTCGGGCGCTGTCAGGCAAGATTTGCTCCATAATCCTGGGCAACACCTGCCGCTGGCAGCTCAGATCCTCTCGGCAGGTTCTTCTTGCTTCTAGACTTTTCTGTAGGACAGGAGAGAAACGAGTGTGCCGGTCACATTCTGGTAGCGAAGAACAAAGTCTCCCTCTACCTGACCAAAGCTGGCTCTCCAATTCACTGGACGCAGCTGCCCGGTTTGAGGCAGGGGCTGAGAAGACAGGTAAGGGTTGGAGTCGGGGCAATCTGCTAGACACCACCTTCTAGACTTCCAAAAGGGACCCAAGCCCCGGGTTTCATCACCCCGTCCACCCCTTTCACTCCTCCCTCTCCGGCCTTTCACTGCTGTCCTGTCTTCCTCTGTTCCTAAAATGCATACGCACATTTCACAAAGCAAGGCATATTCTTGATGAGAACGACACATTCAATCTGCATTCCATCCTAATGGATACTGTTACATCCTAATCAATAACTAGGGCAAACCAACCAACCAAGAAACCCTCCGAAAATAAGTCCACGAAAATATATTTTAATATTGCTCGATCGATTTTAAGAGCCAATCTGCAGTATGAACCGCTGTATTGGAAGAAATCTGAAAATCATTTCCTATCCTAACATGACTTGTTTGTTTTTACTTTTGGTTTTTTCTTTATTATTGTTTGTGTTTACCAAACTCCAAGTGAGTAAAAAACTCAGCTTTGAAACTCAAAGCTTCTTGGTGGCTTATTTGTTCTAAGAAATACTATGGGCTTCTTCTTCCCAGGCTGCCTTGGGAGTAAATTCAGATGGATGGGCTTCCTATTTGCGAAACATTATCCTCATTATGGGAGCTTCTACTATCTTAGTGTCAACAAGCAGTAAGTAAGGTCACATCTGCCAAATGCTAAATCTCAATTCCGGCTGCTTTCCATTCTTTTTTCTTTCGTTTTCACAGCACACTAAGAATTCTTCTGTTTATCAAACAGGTCCGAAGATTCGGATCCAATTATGGCTGACAGAGAACAAAACTATGGCTATTAATAGTGAAAAGTAGCTACGCTCCTCACTTCCATCTAGAAGATAAAATCTAGGCAAAACAAAACAAACAAAAGAAAACAAAATAACCCTAGATACTTGAAATTAGACAGAGAATAACATAAAGCTTCAATGCGGCTGGGTTGTTTATCCAAGGACAGAGCGAGACCTCCCAGGTCAAAGGCTGTCGCGGTGAGCTTCCTCCCCAGGTAAGGTCAGCCTGCCTCACACTCCATCACCCCCAGCCCATCATAGGGACATTGATGGGCATGGGTAAGAGGCCACATTAAGATGGTGATGCAATTAGGGGGAAGGTTCAAAAATGATCATAATTTCAGACTTAAAACTTGTGAATATTACTCCGCATCAGATCAGCCCTGGGATGCTACTCCGGTGGTACGTGGTAGTTCAGGTGACGAATGAAGTTTGCTAAGACTTGCCAGCCACATTTCCGTAGGCCCACAGGGTTCAAGGTGAAGTGGGGAGACACAGCCTGGAAGGTGTAACAATCATTTTCAGAGGAAATTGCAAGATGATCCGGTCCATTTTTATTTGTGGTACATTACAGGTAACAACAATGTTTCTACAAATGTAAAAAGGTGTTATAGAATGAATGAATGAATGAATGAATGAATTTGTTCTATCAGCTTCATAGATCAGTATATAAATTCATTACCAGTTAACATGGGGGTTGGTATTGTGAAATAATGGAAAATATATGGATTGGTTGGTCTCTGTTCCCAGTTCTCTGCCCTTTTCTATCTCTCAAACAAACTAATTACTCTTGTTTTCTTTTAATTGATCTTTTCCCCCCAGTCTACAAGCAAATCTCGTTACTGGATGCTAACTTTCAAAAATACAGATAAAATATTCTTTGATAAGTCTGTCCCTATCATGATTTGTAAGATAATCTTGCATTTAAATATTAACAAATTGTTGCCAACCCCTTTTGCATACCAATGAACTATTCGTTGATGAGTCTCTGTGGTTATGTTCTTAGTGCAAGTTTTAAAGTAAATAATGCTGGCTTATGAGCTGACAAATCTGCTGTTGAAACACTTCCATTTTCTATCCACCAGCTGTCCTCTCTGAGAGGCAAGATGTAATGACTCTCAGGAAGAGGATTATATAGTACTACCTATTCCATGAGGATATTTTATTTCTAAGCCTGAGAGCAGCCAGTTGTGGCCTCAAATATCACATCACCGAGCTTTTGATTAGAATGTCTTTAGTTATTCATTTTTACCTGTACAGGTTCAAAATGCATTTCTAATTACATTTTTAAAAACTGAACACCAAAAGTGATAGCAGCTACCATGTTTCTTCCAAGAGTTCCCGGAAAGAAAAAAATGGTGATTAACTTTGAGTTCAATGTGCACTCCAGTGAGCAAGCCACAAAAGAAAATCTCTAACCGTTGGCAAATAAAATAGCATTGATTCATTCTGCTGTCAGCAAAATCTTTGTGGACACCGACTACGTGTCTGTCACTGTGTAATGTGTGTAGATACATCGTGTCAGTGTGCACTCCCGACATAAAATCCAGTATGTAGTAGGTGCTTATTAATTGGAACTCTTCCCCAGCTCTCTCCTGGGCTGAGATTGTGGGTAAAACAGGTCACAGGAGCTCGCCGAGGTGATGTCATGCCAACATTAAGTGGCGAGCGGGGAGACTTGGGCCATTATCTCCACGGGATTCTAGCTCCCTGTGGAACCCAGTGGGCTGAGATGCTGCCAGCCCTCGCGAGAGCAGCAAGGCTCCCTCGCATTGCCCCGCTGCTAATGGGAGCTGGGACCTTTCTTTTATATGGAGCACAATAGTATGTTGATTGTTGTAACTGCTCAAAAAGATGGCGTTTTCAGAAGCAGCCATGAACTCAAAATACGTCCCCACAACGACCCTCTCAGTTCGCTTGACCCCGGACCCCCAGCGGAGCGGTGCCCTGACCCCACTCGCCGTGACTTCCCCGCTTTGGCGCTTGACCCCGGATCCCCAGCGGAGCGGTGCCCTGACCCCTGACCCCACACGCCGTGACTTCCCCGCTTCGGTCCTTCCTCACCTTTTTCTTCTGCTTGAATGCCAGAGCTCGTCACTCGAATCCCCCTCCGACGGGCAACTGCAGTCCACTCGCTCTTCCTTCCCTCTGCACAACATTCTAATCCTGGGGGAAACGAGCCTCCACGTGCTGCGCCAGAGCGACTGGACAGCACCGGAGAGAGTGGCGCGGCCCAGGACACCGCGCGCTTTCACTTTGCGATTCCGGGCTTCCAGCGGACTCTGCACAGAGTGAGGACTCGTGACTCTGCTCTCACAGTCCCGCGCTCCTCCCTCCTGCGATGGGTAGTCTACACTTTCTCCCTTCTCCCCAGAGCACCCTCTGCAAGTCCCCTCCCCATTCTCAGCGGCTGATGTAACACTATGGTTTGCAAACCAGAAGATATCACAGAAGACGACCTCGCTGTCGCTGTCGGTGCAGCTGGAGGACCCTGTGTGGCTCCTGTGGGGTTGGCAGCGCGGTCCAGCATTTCATGGGGGTCACCAGCTGCCTTCTCCCCGCGGTTGTACCTTGCCTCTGACAGTGGAGCTGCCTCGACTCTGCCAAGGACAACTTTGTCTATTTCAAGATGCGACTCGTAATCCTCATCAATGCTGGGCTGCTGGTTGGGCAAATTATCGAAACCCCAATCCCAATTTTTACTTTTTCTTATACTTTTTTTTTCTCTCTTAATCCAGGAGTCCAGCAGAAGCCCGTACACAAGGGCACTCTGTGACTCTCGGAGCAGAATTCGATGAGGCTGGGGTTCTACGAGGATGATCGGGAAGAGCCACAGAGGTACTGTGTTGACAAAATTTTCACTCCCCGAGTTTTGTTTCTTGAACTAGAGGTGATACATTTTAATACTCAGCAGAGATCACAAGTTTTAAGCCACATGTATGTATTTACCATATGTACCCTGTATGTGAAGATGAAAATTGCTTCTATAGATTATTTTAGAAAATTCTCTTATTTACACTCAAGACATTCATCGAATATACAGCCTT
Source organism: Pteropus vampyrus (assembly GCF_000151845.1). Taxonomy (NCBI): domain Eukaryota; kingdom Metazoa; phylum Chordata; class Mammalia; order Chiroptera; family Pteropodidae; genus Pteropus; species Pteropus vampyrus. The sequence continues at coordinate 963,149 of NW_011889005.1, forward strand.
CGCTGATATTCGAGTTTTGTATTCTGTGCATGACTAATTTAAAACAACTGAATTGCAGTTGTTAATTCATTTGCGGGGAAGATTATGAAACCGTGATTTCTGCCTTCCCTCCTAAACTCTGACTCAGTGACAATAGAAACAATTCATTTGTTTGTTCGTTCATTCTTAAAAGAAAGAATACATATAGAGCCCAAATACTATTTCAGGTTTTTTATTTTACGTTTTGATAGTTAAGACATAATCCAAACAGATAAAATCATTATCTTCAAAGAGCTTACACTCTGTGGAAGGGAACATAGAAGGAACTTACATGTGTCAATGTTGGTAGATGCATTTCTGTGTATATATGGTGATAAATACTATGAATAAAAATAAAACACGCTCAGAAAAAGGTACTGTAAAGAGTCAGGGAGGGGTAACTATTTTATATAGAATCGTCAGCAAGGACCTCCTCGAGTAGGTCACACAAGGTCGAGGGCATAGTAACGTGAAGACACTGAGGGGGAAGCATGCTGAGAGACAGCAGAGAGACCAGCAAGTCCGGAGAAGGATGATTTGGGAGGATGAGCCACGGAAATGAGATCCAAGAGAATGAGAGGCGGCAGATCACATGGGATTTTGTGAACAACTCGAAGATGTTCGTAGAGAAGAGGATCTATGGGAGAATTTCCAGAAGATAAGAACAATGACCTGATTTAAGATTTAACTGGATTCCTACTCTGGCTGCCGTGTTGAGGGTAAGCTGGGGGAGGTAAAGGTGAGAGAGGAAGCAGTGAGACCAACTGCGGAGGGGGCGGTTAATAAAGTAATGAATTAAAAGCGGGAAAGAACGGGGCGGAGTCAGGAGGGCGACCGTGGAGCAGATTAGAAGCAGTCAGATACCGGATGTATTCATTGGTTTCGAAGGTAGAGCCGACGGAATTTGCCGATGGATTGAATTTGGGTGATGAGAGAAGGCCTGGAAACTGGGTGAGTGGCCGTGGAATTTACTGAACTAGGAAGCCTGGAAGGAGCAGGTGGGAGCAGAGAAAATAAGAGTTTGTTTCCTATTACGTTATCTAGAGATTTCCAGTGGGTGGTGGGATGACGGGTCAAGTAAGTAGGAAAATTAGTTAAGTCTGGGCTTGTTTGGGGGAATTTTAACTAGAAATGCTTAGCTGGTGGTTAGCTCATGAGTCTAAAATTGGGAGTGAAATTTGGACTATAGATATAAACTTGGGAGTTTTTCAGAATTCATAAGATATGTACAATCATAATAAATGATTTTAACTGTAGTTAAAAAATGAATGAATGAAACCTTCAAGGGCCCACATATGTAAAGAATTGAAAGGGCCTGCAGCCCGTCACTTAGGCGCCGGAGCGGGAAAGAGGGCAGGTAAATAAATGAGGTGGCGGGAGCACATCCTTTGTTTACTCAACGTGACAGGTAGAAACTGACTACATGTGATCAGACATTAGAACGAGATCAGCAGTGCCAAGGCTCGAAAGTGGGTAGAGGTACTGACCACGTCGGGGATGGATGAAAGCTTTGGGGGACAGCAATGGTCTACACATTGATCGTGGTGCTAGTTACGTAACTGACTACGTTTGTCAAAATTTGCTGTACACTCACGTAGTGCAAATGATCCCTTAATAAATATAATTAAAATACTGGAAGTAGAGTTGACGTGGAGATCACACTAAGAATTACTTATGTCATTTACTGAGAGTTATGATGAATCAGGTGCTAAAATCCTACAGAATAAGGGCTTGGGGTTTTGCAGAGACTGCCTGTCTTCGATATGGAACAGGGTGTTTTTTACTCTCGCATTAGTCGAGATTAATACACCATCTACGAGTGAAATGTGCAGTGCGTAATCAGGCGGCACAATCCTTTGATCTAGCCACACTGAGAATTTGTTTATACCTTCCGATTTCTCTCATTGATAGAGTGCTTCCAAAAGAGAGGTAGTTCTGACGCAGGAAGCCCAAGGCAGAGAGCTCAGTGTTCATTATCAAGGGAGCTTGACCAAATAATTAGTTCCAGTTCTTTACCTGGCAACCTCAGGCCAAGTGGAGTCCAGTGCTGTTAGCAACAGCTAACTGGTCTACGCATTTCCTGCTCGTTTAGGCTGCAGAAGCTCATTCAGCGCCTGTGTTACAGCCGTTCTCTTTGACATTTATTTGTTTTGTTTCTCCTGGGGTTCTTTCTCTAGCCGTGATTTTACCTACCGCCTTTCATGACTACGCGCCTCTTCAGAAAGTAAACATTGCTAAATGTTTTAAGGACAAGGAGGAAAGCTGTTTAGAGCTGACGTGAAATTTTCTCTTGTTTTCTTAAAGACTGTTTGCCAGGGAGTGAAAGCTACGATTACTTTAACGCGATCACGGGTTTTTACACCGATGCTGAACGCGCAATTACTCTTGGCCTTGGGAATGAGTTTGAAAAGACAGACACAAAGAAGTAATCAACTGGGTGTCTCTGGCAGACAAAAGGGGAATGGCTCCGGAAGGGCCAGAGGACAGAGGCAATGGCTGCAGAAAAGCCCACTCTGTACAACGCCCACACCACAGTTTAACCACTGCCAGAACGTCTTCCCTGCCTTGCCTTCTTTATCACTAAATACTTAGTCAATTTTCAAATGATCAATCAGACCTGTTTGCCCTAACATTAGAGTCCTACCTCAGTCAGGAACCGGACGGCGTTTGATGGGGTTTTACTCGTGCGTGGGATTCGTTGCCTGAAAAGAAGTGCTCACTCTGGTGTCCCTTGGGTAAGAAGGAACCCCCACAATGGGATCTCAGCGCCTCTTTCGGCTTTGAGAAGTCTCAATATCTTACCTCGCCTGGAAAATTCAGAGATGCTAAGCTCTAAAAATCATCGTCTGACTATTTGAAACGAAATGACAAAATACAACAGCATCCCATAATGTAACGCAGGCCTACTTCCTGGGGCCGGGAATGGCTGGCAACAACGGGAAAGGTCCCAGCTTAAAATAGAGCTGAGTGGATCCGACCTACACCGCCACCTACTGGCCGCGTGGCCTTACACAAGCCTCTTCCCTAAACAAGAGTTCTCTCTCCAGTAAATTGAGTTAATTATTCCGATTCTGCAAGGTTTTATCAGTATTTTGAGAAAAGGTGCAATGCTTGGACAGTGGATTTTGCAGAGTTTCCTGATGAGAAATGTCACCGGAAGCCTTTGTTAAAAATCGTAGCGGCCAACGCCCTTCTTAAGGGAGCCTGAGACGGCAAGAAAGGGCGAGACCTGGGGGAGCAAATCCCAGTAAGAAGGGCTTGGGAGAGCTTTCTGGAGAATGTGAGAGTCCAGCTGATTTTCGAAAGCTGGTAGGACTGCTGGAGAGTGAGTTTCTAGAGGCATTTTTAAGTAGAGGGGACCGACAAGGTGTCTTCACGAAAACGGAAGTCTGCGGGTCCCGCTAGGAAAGGCTGTATATCTATATGGCTGGAGCGGCTAGAAAGCAAACTGAAAAAAGAAGAAATGGGCATAAGAGTGGACTATCATATGCCCGGTATAAAAATCTGAACAGATCCCATTCTTACAGGTATAAAATCCAGAAAAGAAACAGCCTTGATTGGGCCCATCGCGTATGCTATACTTTCCTGTAATTTGTTAGGCAGTATAGTCAGATGAGGGATACACTCATTTTATCAGATAAGAAGTCACATTCAATCACACAGACCGGGTCACATTCCTGTGCTCACACTCACCCTCCACACTAGTCCGAGGAAAACGCATCAAGCGGCGCGGTGCCTCCATTAGCGGCTCATGGATGCGGCCGTCTGTTCCGAACTCCCCAGGATTGCCTGCAACTACTCGCGTGACAGTCTGACCCAGCACACATGATAACTCTAAATGGTTTATGTTCTTCTCTAAACATCTCTGCTCCCTGGAGCTTCGATGTCGGCCTTCGGTAAATGGAACAAGAATCTATTTTCTTGGTGATTTACCTACAGGGATCTGTCCCCGCTTCCTTATTTAACTTCCACATCGAATTTAAATATTTCATATTTATTTTTTCACCAGTAATCATAAGCCTGAGGCCAATGAATGAATCTTGAGTAAAAGAATAAATGAGCTGGACTCGTTCCAGAACCCAGCTTGTTCCCCGTGAGCCAGCTGGGCGCCTGGGGGATTAACTGTTTCATACCAGTAGGATGTCTTATATCACACAGGTCCGCTTTCTATTAAAATTAATTTGAAAACAACAGTAATTATCAACATATTTTTTATGATAGGTCTCACTTGAATAGAGAACTCTCTCAGAGAGTATACTGAGATAGACAACATCAGCTTATGGATTTCAATATTTCCTAAGTGGTTTCCCAGCCTTTAAATTGGTCTTTCCCTCTCGTTTTTTTAAATTGTCTTTATTTTTATTTTTATTTTTATTTTTAGAGCAGTTTTAAGTTCATGGCAAAGTGGAGCAGAAGGTATAGGGTCTTAGGAAATGCCAAGTTCATTTCCAGCATAGTAACTTTGTACGAGTTGACCTTTTGGGCTGGAATACGGCCCCACCCGCCCTCAACCCCTAAACACCACCAGTCGGCATAGCCATTCTCCCTGAGTTCAAGTGGCTGCTGAACCATATCATCAAAATATAACACATTCTGTTCGAATCGTTGACTTAGTTCTCATCGTGAAATGATTTTTTTTTTTTCATTTTATACGTATTTAGTTTCAGTTTCCCCTCTGTGAAGGTGAGTCCCTGTTACACACCGCACATTGCTTTGTCTCTTCACCTGGAGCAGAGCTGGGCCCACAGCAGGTGCTTGGTGAGTGAGAACCAACCGAAGATGTCCGACTGGACAGCGCCTCACTTTTTTCTTGGCCTCAGGCACCTGTCGTGTGTCTTTTCCTGGTTTCCTCTTTCTCACGTCCTCGCCACCTGGAAGGCTATTTTCTGCTTCAGTTTGGGTATCACTTGCTGGTCTTTTCAAGGACTAGGAATTTTCCAGGTCTGGGTCGCCCAGGACGATAGGTCCATTGCTGAGCCGTAATCTTAATAGTGTGCCTTCTCGGTCTAAACGGGGGACAGTTTACGACCTGGTACAGCTGTAACTCTGCTCTTAGGATCTCAAGGCATTTTGTACACATTTTTTATCACTGCATTAACTGCATCATAAATTAAATATTAAGTATATGTAAATGCATATGTGTGTATGTATATATATATATAACTTTAGCTTTATATATTGAAATAATTTCAGACTTCAAAAAACTACAAAAGTACCATAAACCCTTCACCCATCTTGCTAAAAGATTAACATCTCGTATGAGCAAATTATAATGATCCAAGCCAGAAAACTATCATTGATACGATTAATAAATCTACTGATCTATACTTCAGACTTTCAAGATTGCCTCGCCAATGTCCTTTTATGGGTCCGGGACCCTGGCACGTTGCGTTCAGCCATCCTGAATTCCTGGTCTTCTCCAATCTGGGTCAGGTCCTCAGTTTTTCATTGTCTTTCATGATTTGACACTTTGAAAGTCCTGTCCAGTTATTTTGTAAACCGCCTCACCATTTGGGTTTCTCTGATGTTTTCCCCTGATTGGCTTGAGGGCGTGCGTGTTGGGCAAGAACACGGCACAGCAGTGACGGTCCATTCTTCCCGGCGCACCCCTCGGAGGCACCCCTCAGAGGGACATCTTTACGTCTCACTCCTGGTGCTGGCAATTTGTGGTCGTGTGTTAGAGCATTAACTCCCAGATTTCTCCATTGCAGAGTTACCGTATTTCTCTTTGTCACCGATAAGATTGCTTTAGGGAGATACCTCGAGATTATGCAAATATCCTGTTTCTCAACCTTCGGGCACTCTCTAATTGTAGCATCCTTTGTTGATTCTGCTCTGCCGCAATTATAAACCGTAGTGTGTGCCAAGTGGTAATTTTCTAATGTCATCATTCATTCTGCGTTTATTAATTGGAATTCAGTTTTAAGGAAGGACTGTTTCCCTAGCCCCGCCCCCCCTTATTTATATATTCGATTATGTATTCATACTGGGGTGGACCCGTGGATATTTGTTTTATTCATGTGGTACCGTTATGGATGATGTTGTCCCAGGTTTGGTCGTTGAGATCTCCAAGCTGGCTTTGGTTTCCTTTCGAACACAAATGTCCCCAGCATTCTGTGAGCGCTGCCTTAATTTCTGATGCAACTATACACTCCTGTCTCATCTCGCTTTCTCTGTGGTCATTCCCTCCGAAGAATCCTGGTTTCTTTTATTGGAGAATGGATTTTAAAGCCAATACATGCACACTCGCAGAGGGGTGTTCGTCACTATAAGGATGTTATACTTTCTACTGCCTTAGAGCACACAGCTAAGAGATGCACACACGTGGCGTGCGCAATACAATAAATCCGAATCTGTTTCTATGGGTTTTTTGCCTGCTGCACGTACGTCGTAGAAGCTGTGTGTTTGTAACAGTAATTCTGATTTCATCTAAACACCACGGTGCATACTACCTTCCCCTCTTTCTGAATTTCTAACGTTTTTCTCTGACCGTGTAAAACCAGACTCTCGTTATCCATAATATATTTCGTAATTTGTTTAATCCTAGAATATTGTAAACATAGTTGCAGAATTGCTAATTCACATTGTTCTGGAAAGCAATGTATTGATTAAATATCAGCACGTTTGCGTTCAGGTCTTTTGTCTTTAGCTTCACCGTAGTCAAAGTGCCATTTTCTACAGTCACTTACCTTAGATGGCATTGTTTGCAATATTGATAATTATTAGTTTTCCTACTAGTAGTTATAACAATAATGTTAACAATAATAAAATCACTGATATTTATTGAGTTTTTCAATGTTCCACTCTACGTGGATTTTAGCCTCATACTAAAACTGTGGTTGGACTATAATTACTCCTATTGTACAAGTTAAGAAACAGAGACACTCACAGGTAAAACAAGCTATCTGGGGTCACAGAGAAAGTAATGACAGTCATTGGAGTACAGTGGAAAAGAGGATAAGTTCTTTGTTCTGTTGACTTGACTAGATTTGATGGTGAAATGGGGTCATCGATAGCTTAGCAAAAGTAAAAACGAATGTGATCTGGCACAACGAATGAACAGCAAGACGGACATGCCACACGGCCTAGCCAGGTCTGTAGGAAAAGGCTCCTTCAGTGGTGTTAGGCTCCGGCTGAGGTGTGGCCCAATACTATGGTCAAATCTTAGTTCGTAGGAAGAAAC
>NW_011889005.1:971639-977871 GCF_000151845.1 Pteropus vampyrus
GCCAGGTCTGTAGGAAAAGGCTCCTTCAGTGGTGTTAGGCTCCGGCTGAGGTGTGGCCCAATACTATGGTCAAATCTTAGTTCGTAGGAAGAAACTGGTGGGCCAATCTGATTGAAATTAAAGAGCAAAGAAACTAGCCACATCCTACATGCGCCTCTCGCTACAGCTAGAAGATCAGTTGCTTTTAACCCGTTATGACAGATCCCACTATGAAGAGATTTTAAATCAGTCACAGGCTGCAAAATGGAAAAGCAAGATGCTAACTGCTTCCCACGACAGTCCAATCTGTGAAGACTCCAGTGTGACAAGAGCTCGGATTACATACCCACGTCATGACAGGCCTGCCTTGCCTGATGGTGTGAGGCTGCGAATGATTTCCAACCTCCATAAGTAAACCGGTGCTCTCCCATCCGGTACCAGATGCTCTCGCGACCGTCACGAAGACGCCAGATCTGGAGCATCGACATCTCTGAGTCCTGTGCACTCTGGGAAAAGAGACAGAATGATAGGATCTTGAAAAGCCATTCGTTCATTCTAATTTTCTGGATTCTCATTTGAAATAGAAGAATCCTACAAAAATATTAAATTCAGTTTATATAATATTTTTAATTGTCTTTGTTTACAATGCCATCCTATTCATTCATGCTAATATTATTTTTTGGATGAAGTGATTTATTAATTGGCTCACTCTGTCAACTAGTCTTCATTAAGCAAAGTCCTATGTTAGGAATTTGAAATTAGAGAGATGAGTGAAAATGGCTCCCACCTATCAGCCCTTTATTAAGATGTCCACGGACTCTCACTTTTATATGTAAAGACTATGTCCAGTGTTCAACAGCTAATGCCATACCTGACAGGTAAGAGATGTGACAAAAGGTACTCTGGGCAAATGCACATGGCATTCCTGCTATGTCACATCTTTTGTTTTAAATCCTTTTTTCGTATCTACGCTACCGCAAGCCCATCTGGATATGACGAAATCGCCATATTCTAGGTCCAACCATATCTCACCTTCTCTGTACCTCCTGTTCCCCGGACCTATGCCATTTGTCAGCATTGTACCTGAGTAAGGGGCCACTCAACCAAAGGACCCTCGGGCTCTTCCTAGCTTCCACTCTGGCACAGTGGGAGCAACGACGTGAACACGGTGTAAGAAGTCCCCCTCCTCTCATGTCCTCAATGACACGTCATCTCCTGCTTTGTTTACTCTGTCCTGACCCTCGATTTCATGTCCTCGCGTGAGAGATTCTTCTCCCAGAAGAAAGGAGGCCGACAAAGCCAGGAGAGAGCGTGGGCTGGAAGCCTGCTTGGCTCCCGTGTAGTCTGCAGGAGTTCAGCAAAGCCGCCACGTCTGCAGCCAAGGTCAGCTGACAGCGCGTTCCCAAGTCTCCCAGAAATGGGCCTGCTTTGCCACGTTCTCTGCCTACATCACTAGTCGGGGACAGCCGTGAGATGTGTGGCCTGAGCGGAGATGTGGAAACCCTCCGTCAATTACAGCCAGGGAGAGATCTGCCGGGTGCCTTCTCTGAAGGCCAACATGACTGCCTGTTGCTCAAGAACAGAACCAACGTTTGACATCCAACTGGTGCTCAATAAAGGGTTTCGCTTGTTTCCTTAAGCGAGTGCGCTAAGAAAAAATAACTCAGCGATAAGCAAGACCCGGTCACGCCCTCGAGCAGATTACGTCTGATGACAGGCTGGCATGTTGGGATGTTCACGTCATGGATCAGACTAGAACTAACTGTGGTGGAAATGGTCATAAAAGTCAATCATCCCCAAAGTGGAAAAACCCGAAGCTTAAGAATTGTGTACGCCATTATTCACAGGATGTACAAAAATATGCTTCTGCATAAATCAGTTTGGTTGTAGGTGCCAGTGCTTGGGAAAAACGAGGCAGATATATTTTAAGAAATGACAGTGTCATTGCTTAAATGAATAAAGAACAGTAACTTATGGAGTATTAGAAGAAAGTAAGGCACAGTGCAAAGGCATGCACTCATTCACTAAATGTCTCACGGCTCCTACGAAGTACCAAGTATTGGGCACAAAGTACCCAAAAGGAAAGGCGACAAAGTGCTTCAGCAACAATGCCTGGACTTGGGTGGCCACATCGTGGAACACAGGATCAACAAAGGCTGAAAAGAAGCCCCTGCATCGCAGAGGCTCCTGTGTTTATACGGTGCACCCGTGCGAAGGTTTATGATGCTTGCAGGTATATCACAGAATTATTTGTTTAAGTGGCTCATTTGTGATTGCTTATGAAAACCGCTTTCATCAGGATTGGTATTCGTTACAATCACATGCACACATATGCCTTTTAAGCTGACCTGGCATCTGCACACCGAATTGATATTCAGTTTCTCATTCGATGCCACGGCCGCCCCACGTGGGACCCACCCATGTCCCTGTGCTCATAGATCCCATCTGTCTACAGGTTTCCACTGCAAAGCACAGGTCGCTCCCTGTCTGAGGGTTTCTGCAGGCCTGCTTTGGTCTGCTTATGGGTGGAGTCATGGGGAGGATCAGAGGTTTCAGCAGTTAACATTCCCCAGAGCACCCCTCAGTCAGTGACAGCTGAGACTTCGTAGCTGAATACCCAGCTCTGGTGGGACAGTACCACAGTGTGCCATACACAGCTTCCCACAAGCACCCAGTAAGATGAATCCCTATGGCCCCGGGGATTATCTGCTCATTAACGCACCCTCTCCCGGCTTGCTCATTTCCTCGTCTAGCTCCCCGCTACCCCACTGGGCAATCCTGAGGGCGCCTCTCGAGGAAATGGCTTGAAATCACACTTTTGATGCAGTATCTTCTTTGAGGAAGCCCAGCGTGGGACACACAGCATATAGGGCAAGCCGCTCTGAGTTCACTTAGACGTGGAACGCAGGCACCGGGCGGTTAAGCAACTCGCTCAAGATTGCACAGTTAACAGAAGCAGAGTATTCACGCGAAGAGAAGGAAAACAGACTGGCTAGAAGGCTTAGAATCAGAAACCCCAGATTTCAGAAACCCCAGAGAAGACACCCTGTCTAGCAGAGGGGTGTGCCCTAAAGAGAGAAAGCTAGGTGACCTCTTTGAGACAGGAATAGTGGGATCTGGCATCACCAGGAAGAGAAAGAAAAACCCTCCTGGGCCTGGTCAGGTTTATAAAAGCAAAGGAAGAAGTGCTATATCCAAAATAACGCCTGCACGCCATGTTTGCAGGAAGCAGGCTGTCTCTGAGGCAGCAGGGAGCAAAAAGAGCCTTTGCGATGTGAATGTTTCAAGGTGATCCCGGCCATTGCCTACAGAAAAATCCAACTTTTTCAATTGACAATGTTAGAAAAGGGGCATGTACAACTTTAAAACACAGATGCTGTAAGAAATTTAAAAATAATACGAGCAAAACTTACTAACCGAACAATCAGTATAAGAAGCAAATTAAGTTTATACGAAACCTAGTCTCTGGTTTCTCATATGCTTAATATTTTTGCCTGTACCTTCAATAGTTTAAGGTCAGCTTACCTGGATTTAAAATTCTGGTCTTGTGTATTGGGTATCTATTGTCGTGTAACAAATTAACCCAAACTCTGGTGGCATAAACGTCAGTACACATTCAAGATCTCAGTTCCGTGGAGGCTGCAGTGAGTATTCCCCATACACATTTTTAGACATGTTGCGTTTTGACCATGGGACTTATTTAATATTTCAAATTAAATAAGCAATTTCTTTTTCCTTAAAAATGAGGGATCAATCATCAGTCTCCCCTTAGCCCTGTCATTGCTATGCTCCAGAAACCCTGACTGGACAAGTGATTTTAGTGGCTGACACTTATGGCGCAGGGTCACTTGTCTTCAATGCTTCACGTTAAGTACATCGCTTAATCTTCTCATCCTCCTTGTGAGACACAGGTTCCCATGATCGCTTTCCCGTTAAGCGTGAGACGGTTCAGGCGCGGAGGAATCAAGTAAGTTGGTTACCCAAAGACACACACTCACATAGAAGAAACAGGTCCGAACGCAGGCCCGCAGGACACGGTTACTCTCAGACATCCAGAGCAGATCAGTGCTACAGACATAGGCCCTCGTCCAGCTGCAGAGTTGAGAGGGAGGAATTCCCCACGGCTTAAGCGGCTGTCCCCCCGCGGCACTCAGCCAGAGACTGGTCCCGCCTGGAATATCCTGGAAGTCACCGGCTTTGCTTTGGGAAACGTTTCCTAGTTTCTAGGGATTTTCATGGGATGGAGAGAGGTATGAGTATAACACAGCTGACCATTTTACGTCTTCTGATATTTATTTATTTATTTAAGGAGACCATCGTCTCTGAAAGGTGTTAATCACAGCCCCTTGCCATTTCCAATCAATTTATGATGCGGGAGGTGAGCTGTGGACTTAAATCAATGGCAGTTATGACTGAGTGGCGCCACGGAGGCTCGATTGTCCAGAATGCTGTCGCGTCCTCAATTTATAGCCTCGCAGCCGCAGAAAAGCTAAAATTCTCTTTCAACACTGTCGCCCTTAATTATAATCTTTCAGAGGCGTTAGAGATAATGGCACCCATGTCTTCACACTAAATTGTTGAGTACAAGACAATTCTGCCAGTGCTCACGGGCCTCAGGCGAGTGGCAGCCTGGCAGGACCCTCTGAAGGGTGGACACTGCTGAGACAGCGTGCCTGGAGGAAGGACAGCACCCAAGCCGAGGCACCCGGCATGGGAGCAGAAAGATAAGACCCCATCAGCCTTCTCCATCAGCCAATACACAGACACTCACACACACTGACAACAAAGAAAGTGCCCCCCAATTCTTAATAAACACTATTTCGGTCATAAGTGCCCCCAGGATTTTTTATGGAGGTCTGAAGATTTTTGTTTTGCTTTGCTTTGTTTTGACTTGTTTTCCTAGGGATTCGGTACTAACTTTGCGAAAGATGCTTTAGGGGATAATTTTATTTTCTCTGCAAGATGATCTCTTGTCTTTAAAATACCTGGTCCCCCACCTCCTCCCACATCGCAAGCCTCACTGGGTCAACTCCCACTGTTCCTTTAAAGAAAATTTTATCTTTGTCTCATCCAGGGTACCCAGGGTCCTGTCACGTCCCGGGACCTCTTTGCTACACGGGTGAGCCTCATGTTTCTCTCTCATAGGATCATCACCCCAATCTCCCACCAAGGGTTTAGGGAAAGAGGTCACTTGATCTGTGGAAGGCACGGTAAGAAATCCGCTCATTCGTCCAGAAGTAGGAGTGCCAGAGGGGAGGGGGCACGGCTGAGGAGGAAGGAGAGACGGCTAACACTGCTTCATGCTTATCAATAAACCAGGGATTCAATTCATAAATTTCAGCCCTAAAATTAAAGATGGCTGTCCAATAGATAAGAAGAGAGAAGAAGTTTTAAATGGCATTCTTTATCCATGTGCTGATTCATTAATCCTAATAGAAGATGCATCTTTGGATTAGGCGAGTCATTTTTACTCAACCGAGGCCATGTCACCTGAAAGCTTTTAGGCTCCACCTGCAGGAAACTAATACGTATCGTGTTCTGCATGTTTCTTTGGGGCTCGCAGTGGGAGTTCAGAGTCATAACGCACTTTGACAGACGTGTTCTGCATTTTGGTTGTTTGGCTCACACTATATATGTGATCGTTTCTTCCATTCAAATATCCATTCTTTCATTCATTCTTGATAAGCTATGTTCAAATATTATATTGAGGTTTTTTTTTTTTAAGTGTGTAAATACTGTATCATCCTCGTTCCCAGAGATTTAAAGTCTAGTGGGAGAGTTAGATGACAATCCACTGTGGCACAGTCCCATTACAGAATTTCAAAAAGAGGGAAAAAAAGAGAGGCGTGAGGAGGAAATGTGAATCGTTTCCATGCGTGGACGCTGTGGGAGGATTCACGTATGAGCTGGGCTCTGACAGGGGGTGAGGCATCGATTACATTTTAGAAAAAGACGTGGCACATATACAACAAGTCCACTTATTTTAAAAACAACAGAAATAGGGAATACATTTGATAATAATCTTAGAAAAATCTGTCCTCGGTCACTGGACTGTGGAGACTGTGCTGTGATGGAGAAATTAGACGGGGTCCTGGGACCGTGGGGAAGTTCTCGGGGGTTTCATAAATTCAGTGATTGTCAAGCTAAGAGCAATGCTCGATAGTATTTCTCCTTTTCTTAAGGAAAAAAACATAGAAAACATTCTGGGTATATTAACAAATTATTTTATAGACAAGTAGTTAGATCTTGGAAC
>NW_011889005.1:977921-979567 GCF_000151845.1 Pteropus vampyrus
AAAAAACATAGAAAACATTCTGGGTATATTAACAAATTATTTTATAGACAAGTAGTTAGATCTTGGAACTTTCCAAGAGAATTTTAGAGACTAAGATAATTCCTTCAATTTTATATTGTCTAATCATCTGACATTTTTCAGAAAATAAAACTATTTAATAGCTAAATAGGAAAAAAAAATCAGTCTTTTTTTCCTATGTAGGAGGAATCCAAGTTTTCCTCTGCCTTTCTCTCTCCTGTGTGTCTCCTGTACCACTCATGCAAAACACTTTACTTCTGATCATTTTGGTTACTAAATATGTGAGGTTTTTTCTCCATGACAATAAGCAGTTCTCTGTGATACCAGCTGGGTGTCCGGTGATTTAACTCGATTCTAACATTATCTACTTGTAGACAGTGACATCCCACGAGTTAAGGGTCAGTCCCACAGATATCTAGTGTCTCTTTCTCTTCTCATAAGGACACCGATCTTCTTGGATTCAAGTCCTGTCCTATGACCTCATGTAACCTTCATTACCTCCCTGAGGACCTTGTCTCCCAATAGTCAGTCACACCGAGGATTAGGCTTTAAGTATAAAATTTGAGCGAACATAATTCAATTCATAACACATACTTAGGTTTAGGAAATAGAACTAAACTCAAGGCCCGAATCACCAGAGACCTAGCTACGTTAGAGTTTTGTAAAGAATCAGACAAGCGTTAGTGAAAATGAGTTGTCGGTGGCTGGAGGTGCAGAGGTCTGGCCGTGAACGCCTGCGCCCGTGGCATCCAAGCAGGGCGCAAAGCCCAGGGATGCTGTTGTAGTTCATCGAAATTCCAGATGAAACCAGAGCCCAAACAAATGAGGATGCTCACGTATCCTGCAGGGCAACAGATGATGCCCAAGGCACAGCGTGTGGAAAACAAACTCTGGGAGAGAGAACATAAAACATGAGTATGAACCACGTTTTAATTACCCTTCCTTACAGTTAACGCTATAAACGTCTCCCGCTGTGATCGCGTTAATAATGGGTTGTGAGGCTTCTGTCCCCTGAGAGCGACAATCTGAATATGGCCTAGATTCTTGAGAACAAAGGCTGAGTCTTGGAGATGGCACGGCTGTCCTTGAATTTAGTCAATTTTCTACTTTCAGGCAATTTGAAAAAAGATGAAAAGAAACGGTAGAGCTACGAACAGGCGCTTCAAAAATCTTTAAGAATAGTTTGCCCCTGATGAGACGTGGTCAGTGGCGGAAGGAAAACAGAAAGGCACCAGGAACAGAAGGATTAAGTGAGGTTCAGCGCCCTCCCTCCACTGCAGCCCCCTGGGATTCGCTTGAGTTCTTTGACCCTCGGTCTCTTCATCTACGAGACGGGAGTAGCCACGTTCAGCTTACATGTCTGTGCTGCCAGTTCTACAGGATCGCCACACCAGGTTCTCAGCAAAGCTCCAGTCACGCCGTAGACCAAGAGCCCACGATGTCCTCCCGCGAGAACGGCCCGTCCTGCAAGCGTGGCCAAGGTGAAGGGCACAGAACTCCGAGCTCCGGCCAGAACTCTCAGCCGGGAGAAGGGCAGGCTTGGGACCGGACACAGACTTCAATCCTTAGTCCTTTCTTGCTGGCGATATGATCTGGCGTTTTTCTCCTCACCCAGCTTTAATCATTTT
>NW_011889005.1:979617-988275 GCF_000151845.1 Pteropus vampyrus
GACAATCTGAATATGGCCTAGATTCTTGAGAACAAAGGCTGAGTCTTGGAGATGGCACGGCTGTCCTTGAATTTAGTCAATTTTCTACTTTCAGGCAATTTGAAAAAAGATGAAAAGAAACGGTAGAGCTACGAACAGGCGCTTCAAAAATCTTTAAGAATAGTTTGCCCCTGATGAGACGTGGTCAGTGGCGGAAGGAAAACAGAAAGGCACCAGGAACAGAAGGATTAAGTGAGGTTCAGCGCCCTCCCTCCACTGCAGCCCCCTGGGATTCGCTTGAGTTCTTTGACCCTCGGTCTCTTCATCTACGAGACGGGAGTAGCCACGTTCAGCTTACATGTCTGTGCTGCCAGTTCTACAGGATCGCCACACCAGGTTCTCAGCAAAGCTCCAGTCACGCCGTAGACCAAGAGCCCACGATGTCCTCCCGCGAGAACGGCCCGTCCTGCAAGCGTGGCCAAGGTGAAGGGCACAGAACTCCGAGCTCCGGCCAGAACTCTCAGCCGGGAGAAGGGCAGGCTTGGGACCGGACACAGACTTCAATCCTTAGTCCTTTCTTGCTGGCGATATGATCTGGCGTTTTTCTCCTCACCCAGCTTTAATCATTTTAACGCGAATTGTATTTATACGAAGATATGGGTACATTCTCTGGCCAATAGGAGAATTGGATTGGAATATATATCCCTCTAGGACACAGCGGCTTCAAGAAATGGTAGTTTTCTTACTCCCTTTTGTGTGGCTCGGCCATGGCACAAGAGATACCGTAAGCTTAGGACGGACACATTCTCATTCTCGCCACCAGCTCTTGGCATTCTTTACACTCGGGCCAGGAACCACAATGAGCCCCAGACGACAGGTGACGTGCCATCCGTAGGTGCACAGAGGGGATCTAGGCAAGTCCAGGTTAGCGTGGAGGCCAGGACTGCATTTCCTACGTGAAACTTAGACTTACATTCCCTGGGCGGATGCTTACGTGCGTTCCCTTTAACACGTCCGTGAACAGTCGGCCAAAATACAAGTTCCAAGCTCAAGAACAGGCCTTTGGCCAGCATGACACAGATTGTAAAGGGTCCTGGGTAACCGTATTGAGAGGGTTTGCCAGCTCTGACATATTGTCTGACTGTGAGAAGAGTTTAGCTCCAACCTACCACCAATCCGGCTGTAATTAACACCCGGCACAGTTCATAAGAGGAATCACTTCATTTGACCACAGAGATACAAGAAAAAGATTTATTGAGATTGTTGGAGAAGCCCTAAGCTCTGAAGAAATACTCTTACTATATGTCCTGACAGAAAACCAGCACGGTAATTGTTTTTTCTTAAACTTTTGTTATTACCATCTAAAAAAAGAAAAAGAAAAAAATGAAAGATAGGTAGATAGATGATAGATAATAGATAGAATGATGGATAGATATTGATGAATTTTAATTTGCTGATTGACTGTATTAGCCACATAAATCCTTCTGAACCTCACTGGAAAATCTGGACTAATCCATAAGGATGAGAAATCAGGCTGATACAATGACAAGGGTTTCCTGTGGGTCAACCCTGAGCCCCTTCATAAGCCCCAGGTGTTCCCTCGGGTGAGCCTTTTATGGGTTGGCTGGAAACGACCTTAAGCATTCAAGGGCATGTGTGAACCTACAGTGACCTCCAAATTAAATATCCAACTAGAGGAAAGGGAGAGAGGGAGGGAGGAGGTGGGGCGGGGGAGGGAAGAGTCTTCTCCAAATTCTGTTTTGCAATAGATTTCAAATATAGATGGTTCTCCTCAAATAAAACCCCTTCCTACTTCCAGAACTGCTGTTAATTAGAGAAGAGAACAGGCACGGGTTGTGAGGCTTAAGAGTTTTGGACGACACAATAACAAACAAAACAACCCACCACGGAGACCAAGCTCCAGGAAAGGCAGATTTCAAGCCTTTTTCAAGCCAAGTGCTTCTTCCCCGCTTCTCCGGAGAGGACCCATTTCTTCCATTTTCATCCTCATCATTCGCTCCTCTCTGGCCTCTGCCGGTGCAGAGAATGGCTTCCTGCTCTCGCCCTCCCGGCACCTCGTGCCTCTGCGAGCACCGCACTGGTCTCATACGTCACGCTTATTCGCTCGACTTTGCAGAATGAGTCTTCGAGCTGACCAAAGGCATCCGGCACGGTTGCGAAGACACAGGTTTCCACTGGATGGGAGAGCGTCTGCGGAAGTTTCCGGTGACTCGATCCATTTCCCTTTTTGCCAGAGAGATTCTGAAAAGAATTCGGCATGAACGGAGTTAACAGCCTCCTGTTTACAAGGCTCTCCAGACCCATCTGGATGGTGGAATGTTGACCACGGACAATGAGAGAAGCTGGGGCCTGAATCAGACATTTTGCCTGTTTCCGCAAACTCGTCAATGAGAATGGCATCTAGCATTTGCAGTAATTAGATCCTTTTTATTGAGAAGAAAGGAAAAGGCAGAGGGAGGGAGGGAGTTAGTGAGGGACGAGGAGCTTCTCTTGCTTCCAGCTTGGGAGTGTCCAGCTAAAGGAATGGAGAGCTACCTTTTTATTCCTGCCTGAAGGAAGTCTTTTTCCTACACAAGCATATTTGCAGGCTTAAAAAAAAAAAAGCATCTCAAAAACTCAGCTTGCTATCAGTTTAGGAGCAAGAGCATCAGGTCCCTGAAGTCAGTTTAACCGTATGAATCTGGGGTTCCCCTTGCCTCAGTGGGATTTGGGCACAGTCTTTGAAGGTCCGGCTGTTCATCGTGCCACACTGGACTCCATCATAGGGTACCTCTTGCCCCTCCGGGTGGCAGAGGTCAATTTGCAGGGTCGAGTGGAGCAGGCAGGGATCTACCACAGGGCTCTGCCAGGACATGGGGCGCTCAGAGCGAGCCAAATCGGGATGTATTGCCCTGGGCAGCGCAGTGCAGCTTAATAAAAATTAAAGGGTGTGTTCAGAAAGGGAGAGTCATCCATTCCTGGGACTCCCAGGAGGGCAGCATGAGGTGACCTGAACGCGGAGGGCAAGAGGTGTGGCAAGTCAGGCCCACCCGGGGGCAAGGCCACCACGCCTACTTCCCTGTCCCAGGTCCCTGACAACTGTGGACGCCCCTGGCAACGGGCACCCAGCAATGTGGGTAGACACTGTTCCAGCCTCACCGACACCCACACGTTATTCCAGACACACCCGAACTGGGAACCAGAAGCCCGCCGCTGAGGCGTCGTTGGCACTTACAAACCACTGAAGCATCGGCACAGATGTCTCTGCAGACGGAGCCTGAGCGTTAGTTCAGGGCGAAGATTGTGGGCAAATTTAACAATGAGGTGGGCATTGCATCCTGTGCTCTTCATTCTAAACGCATGATCGGCTGTGGACGTGGAGATTTAGATATATATAATCAGCCTCCAGCCCACTGGTCTGCGTGTGAGTGTACATGTGAGAAGGTGTGTCCGCTCGAGGGCATATGCCTTCTAGTGCTTTCTACAGGTGAGCTCTCAATGCTTGATGCATTAATTTCTGTCTTGACTGGAAGCTAAAGTGGGCTATTTAAATAAACAGCAGGGAACAAAGCATACGTTTGTCTTTTAAGCTTTCATTAATAATTTCTCACGGCTTTGTAAGAAATGCCAGATGGGTATTGAATAAAAGATTTATGGTACCGTGGATCAGTTAATCTGGCTTTTTCCGTACCTAACCGTAGGTTGACATGATGGGAGTTCAACTGTGGCACAGACGCGTGTGCACACACACACACACACACACACACACACACACACATACACACACACACAGTTATAATAACATGTGAGCATGTCTAAATATAAACACAAGTACATACATATATTTATGTCTATTTATCAAATATCTATTGAGTGGTTATGATTCATGAAGCGTCAATCTGGTGTATGTGTATACGCACACGCACAGAAACTGACAGAAAAATGACATATTTTAAACATGAAGCAATGCAATTCAAACATCTATACCAATGGTTTTAAGTGACTTACAATACGCACACTCAAACATTCTCTGACAAGATAAAGCCAAACATAAGAAATATTTCCAAATCAGGGGGGAACGATTTTAGGGTTACTTGCATTTTATATGATTAAAACCACTGGATTCTCGAGTGTCACGCGACCAGCACTGGACACATACGGGTGGATGCCCTCGTGAGCTTTACAGTCTACTGGGGAATTTTTAGGTACTGATGAAGAAAATAGAGACAACAGCCCCAAATGGAGTCACTTGTGCCAGGCCCCACTCAGCAGGCAAGGACTGAATATCCAACCTCACCGTGGTCCGAGCCTCTCTCAGAAAGGAGAGCTTTAACCAGCCAGTCTGTCATTACGTGATCAGCACCGGTGAAGTCATCTACCCGGGAGACCCTATCCTTCCCCCGAAGGAAGCTGACCTTGCCTGAAACAAGCCCCTTTGTTAGAGACTTCCTTTTCCCGCCCCTTCTGCTTATAAATGCCTCCCGCGTTATGTGCTCCTTGGAGCTCCCTTTTGTTTGCTGCATGGGATGCTGCTGGAGTCATGAATCGCTGAGCAAAGCCTATTAGGTCTTCAACTTGACTCAGCTGGACTCTGTCCTTTAATGCATTGATGTCATTTATGTGTTATCGTTTATAGTTTAGGCTAGAATGCAGCCATGTGCCACGGGATTGCGTTTCGGCTAGCGTCGGGCCTCATGTAGGACAGTGGTCCCCTAAGATTATAACAGAACTGAATTTCCTACAAGAAATGGAAAGACAGGTGACTCGGGAGGAATTTTTTTTCTCCAAACGGAGCAACATATGTGGGACTCGGCGACAGATTCTCTCTCACTCACAGCACCTCGACTCTGAGTGACAGGTGACACCCCAGCCAGTCAGCCGCTGACCCGTTTTGGCACAGAGGAGGCTGTTGTCCTTCCCCTGCTCTGTAGGCAGAGGGAGCTACAGCCCCCCAGACCTAGCTCAATGGTCTGCTGGGAACGCTCGCGTAAGTTCTTTGCTGAGGACTTAAGATTCTGTGCAAGGACACGGGTCCACAGGAGGTACCTTCACCAAATCAGCGTTCAGTGCCTCTGCCACTGTAGTGAAAGCTTTCTGTGGTAGCGCGGAGCCAGCCTGTCCCCGTACTTGGGAAATATTTTGAGGTCGTAATCATGTAAGACATGGATGTTTTATTTCTTCCATTAATTCAATGCCAGAGAGAGCCCTTTGTGCCAGATGGGGTCACTAAAACCAAAAACAAATTTCCAAAGTCAAAATATTGAGTCCTCAGTTCTACATCTTTTTTTTTTTCCACGAATACCACAAAATTTCCTTAATCTGATCACTGCTCCAAAGTGCACTAGCCAAAACCACGTGGCCACGACAATCCCCTATGTTGCTTTATGCCTCGATCTTGATTTCTTATTCCCACTGCTCCTCAGGCCACCCCTCCCTCCCTCTCTCTCAGGTGGTCCACCCCTCACTCAGCCAATTTGTCCTCGATACTTCCCACCAGTCCAGCCCACATCCCTGTTCATGGAGCGGCACCGACAGCTTCGACGACCCCGGCAGAAGAAATCAGGGGAAAGCTCGTGGGACAGTGGTCACGTCCCAGGCCTTGGCATTCGGTCACCGCCACTCGCCGACCCGCCCGGGGCAGCTTCAGTCCCGCAAGCTCCACTCATGGTGAGTGCCATTTTTTATCTTTTATACCGCATTTTTACTGTGCGTTTTCTATGTTGAAACAAGTTCAGCTACACAGATAGTTTCCCTTATGTTACAACCACCTACAGAATTCGGCACAGGAACCTGCCTCAGAGGCTTGTGGCCAGGAGCGTTAGGCTGTACGTACAGCCGAGGTGTGTGGTAGGCTACACCATCGGGCTGTGTACGTGCACTCCGTGATGTGCGCACAATGACAAAGTTGCCCACCGACGCCTTGCTCAGGATGTACGCCCGTAGCTAAGTGAGGCACAACTGTATTTTGATGGAACCTTAGAGATTATGTATAATAGGATGATTCTCAAATGTTCGACTTAGCTTCAGCAAGGCAACTTGATCTGTGAAAAGTGACTCCAGCCAGAGTAAAACAAAAAGCAGCCATCCCCTGTGTCCCCCGGTGCCCGTCCCCTCGCTCTTTCTAGTTCCCGTGCACCCCTGGAATTTGAGGCCAGTTTCCCCCTGCATCTCAGAGTTGTCAACATTCCGGAAATGAGCCCAGCAGCCCCCTCAGCATCTATGTTGGGGCACAGTCACAATCGGAGCAGTGCCACTTCTGTGTCTCTTATTCCAAGATCCCTGTTGAAGACAGGATTCTGTTGTTTGCTAACATATATCTTCGAAACCCCACAGTCCTGAGGAAGGATGAAGAAACGAGGCGGGAGTTCAAACTCACTCCGACTTCTCATGTAGCCTCTCCTGCCCGCTTCTGTGCTCATCTCCCGCTTACAGGAGTCTCCTGTGCTCAGGGGTAAAATGACACCCCCCGCATAAGAGAGAGGCCAGAATGGCTTGAGTTCCCATACCTCCACCTCAGACCTCAGATGCGTACACCTACTGTGTGCCTGAAGTCGTGATAGAAACAGGTGAGCAAAATGCCATATTTGTTTTCCTTTCAAAGACTTCCAAGGATGGCAGGACTGGACTTTTTTATACAATGCGAACTTAGGTAAGTGTACGCAATGCCACGCCAGACAATGGTAAATGGAGTGACGAGCCTGGGACAATTAATTCATAGGAGAACTGCAGGTGGAAGCTGGAAGGATTTGTGACTCTGGAAACATGTGGTTGAATTCTGGAATAGATTCTAATTGCAGTGTTGGCATTACGCATTCAACGAGACGGAGGCTGTGGCCATGGTTTGTAAATATTAAGAGGCCAAGCCCATCCGCTCCATGGCTGTATTTCACTTCTGCAGAGGTGTTATTACAGGTGGGGCTACAGACTGCTTCACGGGTACGGAGTTTCCTTCAACAGAGTCAGGATAACCTTCAGCTCAGGGCTGAGTCACCCGAGGAGAACATCGTTTGTCAACTAGGGATGCTCTTGTTTTCATGTAGCAAAATATCTCCTTGCCTTGCTTGGGAGAGTGCCTGCCTGGCACATAGAAGGGACTCAAATTTTCCTTAAGCAAACCCTGTTCTCCTCACAAGGCAAAAAGTCTGAGGGTAGATGGATGCCGGTAGGAATTCTGATTTCACAAAATCAAGACCACTGTATCTGGAACGTTCTGGGGCTTTCTGTCAAGGGTGTTCTGCAAGTCCCAGGCACCATGTTTATGTAAAAGCAGAAAGTGAATGGGTTGATTCAGCCTCCAGACATCCCACGGGGAATTTCCACTCTGGTATCTTTCCCCTACATTGCCGTCCCCTCCGACGTTTCTCCAGGCCCGTTGCCAAGGCCAGCTTTCCTTCCTCAGAGAAACTACCCTCAGTGCTCACTGCCCCCTGTCCCATGGCATGCCAATGGCCTTTCTACAGAAAATGCCAGATGATACCCTTCCTTAGATAAATGCCACTTAAAGTCCTACAGGGTTTCTCTTTGTTGAGAATCTACTGAAAGCTCCTATAGCAAATCTACAGTATACGGGGAGGAGAAGCTGAAAGAGAGAAATAAGTAGAAGAAAAAAGAAAAGGAAACAACAGTAGCAACAGTAAACGAGCCTGCGGATGAGGTGACGATGGCGTCATCACAGCCTCGCTCGGAGCGGGCGCGTTTCTGAGCTGTCCTCACGGGCTGCAGGCAGGAGGGCAGAAGAGGCAGTTTTCGATGTAACCGCACATGGCAAGGGAAATGGAGCTGCCTAGAAGAGGCTGATGGCTCGGAATGAAAACTAAATTGAGTGTAGGAAAAACGTCAACAGAAGTGTTATAAATCCTTCTCACTCTCCTTTAGAGAGGTGGGTGGTGGGAGGCAGAGACGATCCTGCCAGAACTAAAGATAAGGAGTTGATATCTTCATTATGGCCTGTGCTCAATGATATATTTGTATCGGTTCTCGTGAAACAACCAAGCAGGCAGATGGTGTGACGATACGTCCCGCGAACATGCGATTCTTCCTACCACTTCCGGCTGCCCCCGAAATCTTTTCTGCATGATGAGTATTTAGAGAAAAACATGCAGGCCTGGCCACCAGGAGCTCTGGCTTAGAGTTCTGGAATTTTCCGTGATTTTCTGTGTGTCTCTTGGGGAATTATTTCCTCTTTCTGTGCTTCAGTTTTCTCATCTGGAAAATGACAGATGGGGACCAGACAGCGTCCAGTGTCCCTTGGACATGTATTCTCCCATTCTTTCAGTAGAATGTTGACTCTCTGGGGCCGACCGGCCATTTATTCCCCTCAGGGGTAAGTCAGCGAATGGTAGAAGTCTTTTTTGAGTGTCAGTCTCCTCTGCTGCCTCACAGAAATAGTTTCAGAGGCCAGGGAAGGGAATGTAGTTGTGGCCCATTTCAAGCAAAGGGGACAGAAGAAAGCGGATCGGGACTCAGACTGTCCCAGAGAGATTGTTAACCTTGAGTCTCCATGCTATAGGGAGATGGTAATATGTCCTAGAAAGAGCAGGTCGGTCTCTACGTGAGAAGATGTGGGTTTGAATCTTTTCTTCACCTACCACGTACGTAAGTGAGCATGTATGTATACAACGTAATGTGCTTCAGCCCTTAAAGGGACCATAAAATCTCTCTTGCACCTTCTCACCCCTA
>NW_011889005.1:990035-990939 GCF_000151845.1 Pteropus vampyrus
AGTGTGGAAATGCCGCTCGATTCATGCCTCTCACGGCACCTGCAACCACGCTTTTCTCAGCTTAGGACGACTAACCGTGAATGTATTTAGATCGAGCGACCAGTTGATAAGAACGAAAATGGCGACAGGTTCATCCCTCGAAGAACTTCGAAAATGCTGCGCATTGCTATTTGTGGGTATGGAACACATACACTCAAAGAGGAAGTCAGGTGAATTCACAGCAAGATAGAGCAAAAGACTGAATGAGGAACAGCCAGCTGATCACACATTCAAAGTCTTTTATTTCTGAAATCACACCGTTTAGCCACTGCACTTGAGGACATCTGTAAGTTGGTTCTTTTAAGCCTTGAAGCTGGTTTACATAAGTACTAGAATAAAGCTAAAATGGCTTCCATTCACACAAGCAGCCTCCAGAAATAACCGGCTCCTCTAAGTGGACAATTTCGTTTCCTTTTTGTTTGTAACAGACATCTCCAGGAGGACAAAACTGACACTCGGCTGGCGTTAGTTCACTGCTGTTTTCTTGCATGTTAACGGGGAGAGATTGTTGAGGCTCAGTGACTCTGAATAGAACTGGATCCCTTTCCTTTACACATATTGTGTATTTCTTTAATATCAATATCAAGATGTAACTGCATAAATCCATGGCTTTACTTCGGTCATGCAAATAAACGGCATCATAATTTTAAATAAAAGATAAATCATTTTGGATCAAGGTATACTTTCCAAGAGAACAGAGAGACCCGATTTCACTCTAAATTATGATTATAACGGCATTGTTATTATTATTTAAGGCTCCAGAGGCGTCCCACTTCTGTTGCAAGTCAACAAGGACTATGCCATGAGCAACTCAAGTCAGATCTAGAATCAAAGAATGTACTGGTTGTTAGCAGATTTAAAAAAA